>NW_026925536.1:0-26085 GCF_032062105.1 Saccostrea cuccullata | reverse complement strand
AAACTGATTTCTGAAACAAAGGTTAGTAAAAGAAAAGCATATATATTAATAAATTTCATGGACAGATTGCAGTATTTCTTTGTTGAAAAATAAATACATGTATAACTTACAATATTATATTGATATTTTCAAAACAGGATTGTTATATCAAGTACTCATGTTTGTGAGTGTCGTTCATCCATTCCATGTTAAAAAATTAATTTCTACATGTCAGTTCTAAATTATGAAAGACATTTTTCGAATTCATATAAATAGATATCAAAGTAAAACAAAAGAATCACTGTCAAGAGTGTTGGGTACCTGAATATCGAAGCCCGTTGAGCATAAGTTATTTACATTCCGGTCGAATTATCATGAAATCAACTCACCTAACTTTCAAAGATTCATCATACATTTAACAGTACAGCGTAAAAATATAATTAATGCATAAATTGATTTTTAAAATTGACATTAAAATATAAAGGACCAAGGTTCAGAAAAAAATCAACCATTCTTACAATAGTTAAACTAAAACAATTTGGATACATATGTCAAATATATATTATGAGGCAAAATACAATCTTCTAAGTTTCTGACATTCTCTGTTTATATATTAAAGGTAGTAGTCAACGCAAAATGGAATAACGCAAAACGTTATATCACGTTTGATTAGTTAATGTATTTTCCATTTAGATGAATTGAATGACATAAGTAAAATTAAAAAAAAACACTATTTCGGATTATTGCATTTAATCTATTACATTATACTATAATGTTTTGACAGATGTTGTTATACCTTTAAAGTTCGTTTCCTATGTAAATTATACTCAAAAAAGTTTAATGTATTCAATTATTGTTGATTGAATTATATTTGAGTAGATAATGTACAGAGGTCTACACGCATTTGAAAAAATCTTTCAATAAAACAAATTTGTGATTGATTGTACATTGTTTGAATTCGCTCTCGAGAATTTTTCACTCATATGGAGACGTCATCGTATACAGGTGAAGGGCTACAAATGATTAGATGCCTAGGATTATAAAGCATCCCTTGTGGACCCGTCACACACACAGTGATCCCTTTATATGTAGTTTAACGTTTTAATTGATAGTACGGCGTTGATTGATCTTAAACTTCAGCTGAGGGTCAGGACATTTTTGTTTCATATAGAATATTTTTAAGCAATTCTGATTCACAGAAATATTCAAACATTTCATCACATAGAGGATCACAGACAGAGTTCATAAGAAATCTTACCATTAATTGGAAGACTTGCATTCCGATGTGTCCGATCGGTTACAAAAGATCAGTTTTATTATGGCTATTTTTTTCCCGTTAAACGTCTTTCTCGAGACTATTATGGGGAGGGTAAAGAGGTGCAAATTTTGTCGTATACATCTAAGAGTCACTGCAACATTTTATTTAAACTGTCTTATCCGAATAGCCAGTCTCCGCGTTCCACAGTGGGATTCGAACATGCAACATAAGGCCCAGTCTTCACTGGTGTCCATTACATTTTTACATCTGTAACAGCCTAGAGAGTGATAAAATATATTTTTGTTTCATTTTGAAATAAAGTTGTAAATTTACGAAAAAACACAAATACATCAAACACAAAGACAGTCGCAGAAGATTTTATCCATATTAGGCCTCCTTAGATCCTGACCTTTAACTTCGCGAAATGTAAATACCGGACAAATTATTATGAAATCCAAAAAAAAAAAAATAAGGACTAGTTTATAACACCATTAAAGATAGGAAAATTTTATAACGGAGAAAGTATGTAAAATCTATATTGTAGAATGTTATGTTTTGCTTGTTAGAATTAAACAATAAATCGTCTTCTTTTGATGTGGACAGAAAAATATTATTGCATCTCTTGGAGAAAAAAATTGCATACACCTCTTAAGCGGTTTATGTTTATTTTCCTTCAGCTGATGCGGTAAATCTTGTACATAAGTAGATATATTGCTTATATTTATATCTGTATAATTTATATAATCTTTTGAAAAAGGATTTTTCACGTTAAATGCTGTATGTGTATTTAAAAAGCGGACTCCATATTTCAGAGGCTCTGGAGCGAACAACGATTCGCTAATTCATGAATACCGCTAAAAATCATTAAATTTTATTTATATAATATACAGCACGGATATGTGTAGCGCGAAATCATGATTACGCCAACAACTCCATACAAATTGATAGCGCTAAATGTTGTATACGCAAATTTATGTACACGTACAGTATAGTTTTATTGATCTGTATTGATATTATGACTTTGATATGTACATGTATGATATTATTGGTGTGTATGATTCTTTTCATTTATGGAATAGCACTTGGCTTGCTGAGTTGTGTTAAAGTATTGATATATATCCATGGATTTTAATGAGAAATTTAGAGATAATTAAGATTCAATGAATGTTTATGTATAAGAAATATATCATTTTATCCTTATCACTTGGCTTGTCTAACCTTATCGATTTTGAAATGTTGTAATAAGCAGATGTTTATTGTATTTTTAATGGAAAATTCGTCAATAAACTGTTATTGTAAGCAAGCTATTAGATCATGATACATATAATAATATAATAGATGCATAGTTAATTGATTTTTTTTAAATTAGATAGTTATATAGATGTGAAGATCCCAACAGTCGTCAAACGTAAGGTTCATAGGAACAAACTTCAAAGGTAGCAGGGTAAATATGGAATACTTATTTCAGAGCTTGGAACACGTGTTATATATATAGAGTTCTGAGAATTCCCTTTCTACCGGTTTCACAAAATAACTCTACAATTTACAGGACAAACATTCAATAATAATATAAGACTTAATTATTGATTGAATTTGCCATGAAAAGTCATAGACCAATGAATAAGCAAGATGTTAACCTGATTCTTTACTATTTATATTTAGTTAGAAAGCTCTTTTGACTCTCAGAAATTTATAGTACTTTTTACCTTTTATTGAGAGAATTCTGTATTCGCTAATGATGGTTACATTCTTATTCCGAGTAAATTCATATAGATTTTTAATAATGCCAACTCCAGACCTTTAAAATATTATCATACGAGGGTTTCCAAAAAGTAAGTAGACGATGTTATTCCTCGTAATATTAATCACTAGAAATTTAAAATGAGGACAGCTTAATGTATAAAGATATTTGTTTTGCTAATATGTAATGTTTCATTCCATTCCAACAGAAATCAATTTTCTTAATTTTGAAATCAACATGTTTTGAACCAGCGTTGCACACGTAAAGGCAATGTAACGTCAAAACAAAGTGTCAAAAATTTCTTTAAAAATATTATCCCTTTACATTGGACATAGTATTATCTAATACTCACTCATGAAAATTTTTTTCTAATACTTAAAATTTATTATTGATAATTGTTCTCGATGTAAAATTTCCTTTGTAAAGGTTTTAATTTCTATTGTAACTTAATTCTCTTATAACAGAATAAGCAACTCTGAAGCGAATATGTTTCTTTGACGTTCAAACTTTTTACAGATTTTACAGTTAAATCGTTTCTTAACAGATAGTCATAATTGGTACAGAGTCTCTGTCACTCAAACACCGCCTTTAAAATTTGTCCACACATGTACAACTCGCTTATGACATTCTTTTTATTCCTCTAACATTTAACGAGTTGATTCATGATTTTTCCTGAGTAAAACAGAAAATTGTATCTTTATCTGCTGCTCCTTGACGTTCTAAAACGTATCCATTTTTACAAATAATTTCTATGTTTTTCATTTTTGCTCAATTTTACAGGGAATACGGCTACAGATATTATTCAGTGTGTTTTTTTATATAACATACTAATTTTGACCTGCTCCGCGAGCCGTTTTTGCATTTTTTAAAATCTGGCTAGGCTTCTAAATAAACATGATTTTAAAAAAACACAAATCATTTGAATTCATTGTTAAAATATTTCTACCAAGTCTGGATAATAATAGGGCGTCAAAAGAAAGATTTAATAGAAGTCCACAAATTTTTCAAACAACACAAGAGTTGTCATTGAAAACGGAAAAGATAATTGAAAAACTCATTATGCTTTCAAAAGGTACATACAACTTATCATAAAAATATGTTTCACTCTAATTAAATATAAATGTAGTTTGAGACATAAAATATGATAAGGTATAAACTTTTCAACGAATGAAAATAAACAAAAGGTTGCAAAAAAAATCTTTGATGCAGATCAACATTTCTAGTCATGGATGTGAGATAATTTGAATACCATTCCCAAATTTTGTTTTGTTATTTGCAGTTGTAGTTTAGATTTATGTTATCTTCTATTATGAAAAAAATTATGGTACATATATCGTACAATAAAGTTGGAGGGAAAATGAAAAGTTTCAGAAAGGTCAAATCTTGGATCAACACGTCTAAAGGAGCCATTTATCAAATAATTATAAAGAGCATACATAAAAGCGACCACTGGTCACGGAATGCGTAGTCAATCGTGGACTCTGATCCATCCCTTTCTTCAGACAGCTGCGATGATTTGCTGTTGAAAAACAATGTTCCTTTTAGTGTATTTTATATCAAATACGTTTGACCATCCATATCTGGAACATCTAAAATTCGAGTTCTTGAAGTATGCCGATTGTAATGAACTAATGAAAATCAGTCGTAATGAGAAAAATTGGAAAATGAAAAACCTTTAGAAACTTTATAATGACTTCTTATATAGAAGTTTTTTTTTTATTAATATTTGATATTTTGTTAAAGGAACATAGCGGGATGTCAACACACTGCATCAATTCATAATGTTAAAGAATCAACAGATATTAATCAGTCATTGTTATAATTCTTTAACTCTTTATTTTAAGGGACACATTTTGAAAAAAAAACTTTCTGTTTGACATCATTTTGTTGTGTTTGACATTCTCCTTTGTGGGCTACATCTTATAAACAGCGAAGCCAATATGAATCACGTTAATTTAAAACCTTCCACATGAGGTATAGATTTACGTTTGTTCAAATACCCTTCCCTCTCAACTGAACCAACTTTTACTAGTATATTTTAACTTTTCAATCCTGAACTGATTTTTTGCTTTTAGCTAGCCAGTTGCTCAGGAGAGAAAAGTGGCACTGGTCCTCTTGTCTTCATGTGTTTTATCCTCGAAATCTCCATTCCTCAAATATGTCAAAAATAAGGATATTGAGATAACATACAGTATTCTATATAAAATTCCATTAAAGAAACAAAATAGTAGCAGAGCAAATCAAGAACCTAAAAAACATCATAAGTGGGACCAGGTGCCGTGGAGGAGTGAGTAATTCCTACGGACCGGTTACAACTGTCGTTTGCTCCTTGTCATGATCGGGAAATAGCGCACAAATCTGTTGTCATTTAATAGTAAAAAATGGAATTAAAATTAAGTATGAAAGTCAGTCAGCATGACTCAATGATAAATTGAAAACATTACGCCTGCTAATTCGAAATTTCAACCTACATTTTGCACCCATTTATTTCAAAATTAATAGCAATAATTCATTTTTTTCTTTTAAATTCAATGAACAAATCAATGGTAATTGATGAATTATTTGAATAACAGCGCTAAATAGTAAATTATCCCTTGAAAAAAGGGGTAAACGATATTTTCTATTGAAATCGGAGTTTCAATTATGACCTTATTTTGAAATAGTCTTGAATATAATTTAATGCTCCTTAAATCTTTCTTATGCATTACACGTACAAAATAAAACATATGTTTATGTTAAAAAAATACCAATATTTTGAGATAAATTACCTTGAAATTGGTAAAAAAAAATTTCAAGTTTTGTCATTCTTGTAGATAAATATGCTCCCCCCCCCCCTGTGAAAGCTTTAATATCAATTTAGGAAATGACAGACTATATTACTTGTAAAATGGAATATTCGTTTCACGATGGGGTGGGGGAAATCTTTTAAACGTCTTCTCCGTAGAATGCTTTAGAGAAAACACATTATCAGCAAATACAATTTATCGTAGAGTCAAATGCTGACTGACGTTTTATCAGACTAATTGTCAGTCCATTATTTATACACTGAATTGACCGTTTTTTCACCCTTATTTCCTGATCATGACAAAGAACAATATGGCGGGTGTAACCGGTCAGCAGGGGATGCTCACTCCTCCATGGCACCTGATCCCCCCTCTAATGTTTCGGATGTCCGTGTTTGTTCTGAGCCTATTTTGTATTGTTTTACGGACTTTGATATACAATATTGTCCGTTATATCCATATCCTTCTAAAACATATTTCAAAAGTTTCAAATTCACAAACAGATACTTCTATAACTATAGGATCTTGGAATGATATTTCAGTGGTAAGCAATCATTGCTCATTTTCCCATAACAATATCATTTTTTGGATTTTTTTTAAAGATTGTTTCAGCAACTATTTATAGTCTTGGTAAAACAAGTTGCAGATACAATTATAAAAATGACAGATTACTAAAATATATTTGGTTTAGAGCATCGCTTCGAATTGCCTTTTCGAGATTAAATTTTGTTTGATGATATCTAAGTGAAATAAATCTACATAAGTATTTGGCATGCAATTACCTAAAGTTTAAAGTTGAATTAAAGTGTAAAGAATTTTACATCCAAAATGAAATCAACATTAATTTTACGTTTCCACGAAATCAGCTAATATTTATATGAAGGAAAAAGGGACAACTGCGTTACAGATGTTATTTTCTAAAAGGCTCACTCAGAGTTTCGGTTCAGGTGAATTAAGATCTTAAAAATAAGTAAAGCTCAAGTAATTCTTATATAACTGCATGACAAGGGCTATAAGATAAACACCTCCATATCCCTGGCATTTGAGAAATTGTGTTAAACAAATATGGATTCTTAAATATTGATCATTGTACAAAATCTTTAAGTCAAAATGTAGGACTTTTCAAGAGTCCATTTTATACATAATATAAGTATTCCCTACGATATGTTCAAGCTTGTGATTTCTAATCTCTCGAAAGGTAATATGATCTTCACTGGCGATATCTAAAGCTTGCACATTTGTTTATAAATCATGTTACAACATTAAACAAAACATGGTAGACAGAATTCACAAGTTATCAGTTGAATTATTTTAACCTTGCAATACATTAACTCTCTGTAAATACCATATACGAGGGTTGTCCCAAAATTTCGTAGACTGGTCTCATATCTTTCAAAGAAATTAATGTATCTTTATAATATTTTCAGGGTGGATAAAGCGTATTCTTGGCAGATAAATTACAAAGTTTTATCATGTTTACTTGAAAACTTTTCGAGTAATAAATTTTAAAGTGATATCGTTCTCTTACACCCGGAGAAATCTGCAACGTCAAAAAATACAAATGTCAACGGGTCAAATTTTTGGCGAAAATATTTTAATTACCAGAATCAAATTCTTAAATTAAACGAAACGGTTATAGTTATAAATGTGAAATATCTTAATTACGATGATATGATAAAACTTTAAAATATGTAAACAAAGCATATGCATGTACAAGTATGAAATAATATTAATTTGAAAACGCTTCATTAATACAGACTTTTCGTCTGTTTCCTCTTATGGAGTTGCACAATGGAACTCTTGCCCATTTCTTAGCCCTGTCTTTATTTTAGTTACTGTTATTCACATATACAAAGAGAAACCGCTTTTGTCATTTTAAATACTAAGAACGAGAAAAAGTTTCCTAGTCTACCAAACATTATGACTGATACATTTCTGTAAGAGTGAATTCAGGATCAAAACACTCGATCATAGTCCAGTGCGCCGCCTGTGCCAAGCAGCCGCCATTTTGCTTTAAGTCCAATTTTAATCCCATGTATATAAAACGTTATAAAATTCGTATTTATCAAAGCATAAACACCAAAATTTAAGGAAATATAGTTAATAAAACATTATTAAGAATTTTCATTTCCTTTTAAAAAAAATACGGGTTCGTAATTACTTTTCCGTAGGATTTTAAATATAATATGCCAAGTTTTCTTTGCAACTTTTGAGCATTGCGCCACCTTCCTACACTAGACAAAAAGTGTGTCTTTCAAATTGGAATAATTTGTGTAGTTTCTCCATATTTGTCCATAAATTTATTAGATAGTATTGGTTTAATCTATATACGAAGATTCATTAATGTATGACGTAGGGTTCCTACAAAGCAACGCTTGTCTACTGAATTTTTGGACAACCCTCGTAATTCACAAATTGTTGACAAGCAAACACGAAAAAATTATTTAATATGATATCAGCACGGAATAAGAATTATTAAGGTTCTGAGAACAAGAAACATCCGTTTCTTTTTGACAAAAAACGGATAACAAATATATTTGACAAAAGGTTTCCTTTAAGTTATTATAAAGGAATACATTTAAAAGGTCATCTCAGTTGTTGTAAAGAACAAAGACCAATAATTATTTTTATACATGACGCCTGTTCGTGACTTTGTTTCCGTATTGCATCATGATAAAAACAGAGATACATCAATGTTGCTTGGTCAGCTGAAACCGAAGAAGGAATCAACTCAGTGTGAATATGTGCATGGTCATTCTATGAAGTAAACTGAAAACTGTATCATATTTTGTTACTAATATAGATTCTTTCACAATGGGGACACTTCTGTATAAGTGTGTTAAATCTTAAAGGTTTTTGGCATTAGACGCTATAGTGATCAATGTAATCAGTTTGATCCAGTTATCGTTTTCTTTTCCCAGTTGGTATGTATTAACATTTTCATTAAAAATTATAATTTTTCATTTATGACAAATTATTAGTTCAAATTTGAAAATGATGTCTGTTCGTGATTTTCTCATTCCCGTTGTTTTTGAATTGTCAAATAATGAAGTTACATCAATTTTGATTGGTTAGTTGAAATTGGAAAAAGAGTCAACCTAGTATGAATGTAATCGCAGTAATTTTATAAAGAAAACTGAGAACGGTGTCCTCTTGATATGAACATTTATTTGCAGTGAGTGCACCTCTTCACCAAAGGGTACTTCTCAATGTTTTTCAGACATAAGTCGATCACAAGATGAACCACACCCTTTAAGCCTGGTTTACTGGTGGCTTATAGGTCCTTAATGGTGGTTTAATGGTTTTACGTTAGTCACCATTAAGCACCTTTAAGTAACATTTACACCACCATTAGGTAACCATTAAGCCATCTCAAAGTCCTTAATGGGTGCTTAAATGCGACTTAATGGTAGCTTAATGGTGGCTTACAGGTCCTTAATGGTAACTTTTAGACCACCATTAAGCTACCATTAAGGTAGACTTACAGGTGCTTAATGTCCAAACTCCATTAAGCCACTATTAAGCTACCATTAACCAACCATTAAGCCACCTTTAAGCCACCATTACACTGTCGATATTACTGTTTTTATGGGAGAAAAATTATTATTTTAGTGATTTGTCATCACAAATTATAAATGTCGAGTTCACAGATATCTTGATTTGGTAAAAATGAGGAAAAGAACGAAATTCAAAAGTAAAAAAGAAAAATCCACGACACACGGGGGGCGAACTCATGACCTTTCCATTAGATATCCATTGTCATAACCATTGGGCTAATGCCTGATGAAAATATTAAACAATTATTTTGCACAAAATTTGTTTTTGACTTGTTAAAGTATTTATTTTGTTCAACTTTTCTAAAGTCTTGAATTGATTTATTAATCAAACTATAAACAGTTTTATTTATGGATCTTTTTATAAATGGTTAAATCACATTAATATTTCTACACCATTGAGGTCGGCTTTTAAATTGTAATGAATTCTTCGCTCCGTTATTCGGAGATTTATACATGTAAGCATTAAATCATGACTGAAATTAAAATAATCATAGATAAAACACAAAAAATCTATCATCGGGAAAACGAAAATTTTATTTTAAATATTCTGCGGATATTAAAGGTTTTTGTGTCTAAAATTTAGGCCTAGTGACAATCCTTGTTTACGAGATACCTGGTTATGTTTACAAAAACTTTTTTGGATTATCATATTTAGTTAAAATTCTTTTTGTATCATAATGGGTATCAAAATAATTGTCCTTTTACAATGAATCATAATTTTTTATTTGCTATATGCTTGCATTAAATTTCAATTTTGTAAAAATAATTGATCGTCAAAATTTGTTAGTGTACGTTGCGTATGTATAGTTTCCTGTTAGTTGACCGTGGATGGTGGAAACCTAATTAAGGTTTATTGACTGACCAGTCGGTATACTGTACACTGTTAATCTGTTAATCTTACCCCGTTTCTCAATGTGTATAATCTGGTCGGATGCCATGTTAATCTGATCGGCTGTTCTTCTGAAAACCAATTTTGAAATAACTATCATTG
Organism: Saccostrea cuccullata; assembly: GCF_032062105.1. NCBI lineage: Eukaryota > Metazoa > Mollusca > Bivalvia > Ostreida > Ostreidae > Saccostrea > Saccostrea cuccullata. The sequence continues at coordinate 15,776 of NW_026925536.1, read as the reverse complement.
ATTAAGACCGACTAGATTTTGAAAGATACTTACCGCTGCATTATAAAAAAAATTAACGAATTAATTCAAATTATATTCATGATATAAAAGTCAATCTTTGAAAATTAAAAATTTTTATACCTGTAGTCCCAGCCCCCCCCCCCCTCCAAAAAAAGACAGAGATTTTTTTTCATGAGAACATGACTTTATATTTCTGTGAATTCTGTAGCGGAGTGTTGCTTTTAACACGTGAAAAAAATACCATTTTTTTTAAAAGAAAGATATATTTTGTGTTCATGGATAAAGATAATTTTAAGAACAAATTGATTTTCGGTAGTGAAAAATTAAGATATTTCACAGGGGTTTCCCCGGCGTGTAATAATATCATTATTTATTTTTTAAAACAAAAATCAAATACACTAATAATAAAAGCAACGTATGTTATCATTATTTATTTTTTAAAAAATCATATGCTGTAATAAGTTAAAACGTCTTTTTTTATGATACTGTAAATGATTAAAAAACATAAAAAAGCAGGAGCAATCCCCTGTGGCAGTTAGCTAGCTTTATTCTCAGTGCCCGAGATTTTGCATGTTGAAAGAAATGTTATATAAAAAAAAAAACGAACGAGACAAATTTATAGATCACCAAAAAAAAAAAAAAAAAAAAAAAAGATTTTGCGTAATTGACATTAAAATAACTTTAGAAGTTAGATCACAGATTCGGAATAAGATGCGTAAAAAATTAATGAAGTTTGACCATTAAGTCACCATTAAGCTCGGCTTAAAAGTGGCTTAATGGTAGCTTAATGAAGTTTGGACATTAAGCACCTGTAAGTTGCAGCTTAATGGTGGCTTAATGGTGGCTTAAAGGAGTTGACTTCTTTAAGCACCATTAAGTCACCATTAAGAGATTGCTTAATGGTGGTCTTTCGTCTTGTGGATACTAGGATGTGATCAGTTTGCTAAAAGTATTGTCCTTTTCTTAAAATAAGATAAATTATTTGGATTATAAACAAGTTCTTAAGATTGTTTTTAATATTAGGACGAACAAATTCCCTTTTGAAAAGATAATGGAATCAATTTAGTGTACACTAAATGTTGTTCACTGTTTTAACAAATATTTTACCCTCGTATTACAAAATTTTAACTTTAAGCAATGAATAATAAATACATGTACCTTATAAAACATTTCAAAATGAATATCGATAATACTGAAGGGCTGATACGGCTATTGTGACGTCAGCCATATCGCATATGCAAAAAATTCTGTATTTATTACTAAGTGTGTTATAAAATGGAATAAAATATTATGAAGCGAAAAATCTAAGAATGTACCGGTGAATATAAATATTAATATCATATTTTTAGATGATGCACCTGTCAGTGCCAACAAATTTTCATAAAGAGCTAACATACTTTATGAAATTATGTAAAGAAAAACATCTAAAAATAATGTTAATGTTACAATTTCTACGATGACGGAATTGCGTACGAGATCGTTTTTTTAAGGAATAGGAAAAAAGATATCTTTTTTTTTTTTTTTTTTTTTTAATTCAGAATGATTATTTATTAATTTTGCATTATTTTACTTTTAAAAAAGTAATCCTTCCTATGTCTAGCTACAGAAAAACACTAAATTTTGTTATCTCTCTTTCTCTCATCATTAATGCCATTATCGAATTACATGAAAATATTAATTGTTTCACAATCAGGGGATGTAAAATTTCAAAATAGATAGTAACTATTTATTTACAAGAAGATTTCTACGCATACTAAGATTTCAATTTTTTTTCTTTTTATTGAAGGCGAACAAGCATCTGACCCTTTTGTAATTTATACTACAACAAAGGGCAGTATGTGGACATATTCCAAGAAGATAGAAGTTTCTTACAGTGCGAGAACAATTGTCAAGCTTTTACTGTTTTTCATAATTAACATAGAAATAACCTGCCTGCAAACAACGACATTTCCAATGGTAAGTGCTACAGATGATGCCAACGTTTTCCTGGATGTAACAACAACGGAAACTATAAACGAATCAAACGCAGAATTAATTACCAATAAAAACATACAAACTACCATAAAAACAAATGAAAATACGGAAAGTAACAACTGCATTGAGGAAAGGAGATGGATGCGTAACTCAAGCGAGGTCAGTCCAGGAAAAAATAACTCGCATCTGGATTCAGAATTAAAAACAATAACTGTAGGTGTAAATATATCAGAAAAGACATGCAATGAAACGCAAAAGCCAACATACGAAAAAGGACTTCCTGATAATAATTCAAAAGGAAGTGAAGAATATATATCTTTTTCTTTGAATACATTAATTGCATTGATAATAGGAATAGCTATCATGACAATTAATGGTGTAGGGGTTCTGGTATTTTGTAGGAATGCTAATCTGAGAGAAGGAACTTACTTTGGACTGGTCCTAAGTTTATCTCTAAACGATTTTATTTATGGGTTTTGTGCATTTCTGCACGGAATTCGTCAAATGTTCTCCCCCTTGTCTAATTCTTTGGAATTATGCATTTTGTTTTCTATTCTTTTTTGCACGTGTTTCATAATGTCTCTTTTCCAAAGCTTATGCATAAGTCTTCATCGATTGCTTGTAATTTTGGAAAATGATTTAGATGCAAAACTGTTTAAAAGCAGACGGAAATATGCCGTGTACATGTTAGGATGGTTAGGAATTGTGGTCACTTTATCTTGTTTAGTGTCATATGTTATATAAAAAAAACGAACGAGACAAATTTATAGATCACCAAAAAAAAAAAAAAAAGATTTTGCGTAATTTACATTAAAATAACTTTAGAATTTATATAAAAGATTCGGAATAAGATGCGTAAAAAATTAATGAAGTTTGACCATTAAGTCACCATTAAGCTCGGCTTAAAAGTGGCTTAATGGTAGCTTAATGAAGTTTGGACATTAAGCACCTGTAAGTTGCAGCTTAATGGTGGCTTAATGGTGGCTTAAAGGAGTTGACTTCTTTAAGCACCATTAAGTCACCATTAAGAGATTGCTTAATGGTGGTCTTTCGTCTTGTGGATACTAGGATGTGATCAGTTTGCTAAAAGTATTGTCCTTTTCTTAAAATAAGATAAATTATTTGGATTATAAACAAGTTCTTAAGATTGTTTTTAATATTAGGACGAACAAATTCCCTTTTGAAAAGATAATGGAATCAATTTAGTGTACACTAAATGTTGTTCACTGTTTTAACAAATATTTTACCCTCGTATTACAAAATTTTAACTTTAAGCAATGAATAATAAATACATGTACCTTATAAAACATTTCAAAATGAATATCGATAATACTGAAGGGCTGATACGACTATTGTGACGTCAGCCATATCGCATATGCAAAAAATTCTGTATTTATTACTAAGTGTGTTATAAAATGGAATAAAATATTATGAAGCGAAAAATCTAAGAATGTACCGGTGAATATAAATATTAATATCATATTTTTAGATGATGCACCTGTCAGTGCCAACAAATTTTCATAAAGAGCTAACATACTTTATGAAATTATGTAAAGAAAAACATCTAAAAATAATGTTAATGTTACAATTTCTACGATGACGGAATTGCGTACGAGATCGTTTTTTTAAGGAATAGGAAAAAAGATATCTTTTTTTTTTCTTTTTTTTTTTAATTCAGAATGATTATTTATTAATTTTGCATTATTTTACTTTTAAAAAAGTAATCCTTCCTATGTCTAGCTACAGAAAAACACTAAATTTTGTTATCTCTCTTTCTCTCATCATTAATGCCATTATCGAATTACATGAAAATATTAATTGTTTCACAATCAGGGGATGTAAAATTTCAAAATAGATAGTAACTATTTATTTACAAGAAGATTTCTACGCATACTAAGATTTCAATTTTTTTTCTTTTTATTGAAGGCGAACAAGCATCTGATCCTTTTGTAATTTATACTACAACAAAGGGCAGTATGTGGACATATTCCAAGAAGATAGAAGTTTCTTACAGTGCGAGAACAATTGTCAAGCTTTTACTGTTTTTCATAATTAACATAGAAATAATCTGCCTGCAAACAACGACATTTCCAATGGTAAGTGCTACAGATGATGCCAACGTTTTCCTGGATGTAACAACAACGGAAACTATAAACGAATCAAACGCAGAATTAATTACCAATAAAAACATACAAACTACCATAAAAACAAATGAAAATACGGAAAGTAACAACTGCATTGAGGAAAGGAGATGGATGCGTAACTCAAGCGATGTCAGTCCAGGAAAAAAAAACTCGCATCTGGATTCAGAATTAAAAACAATAACTGCAGGTGTAAATATATCAGAAAAGACATGCAATGAAACGCAAAAGCCAACATACGAAAAAGGACTTCCTGATAATAATTCAAAAGGAAGTGAAGAATATATATCTTTTTCTTTGAATACATTAATTGCATTGATAATAGGAATAGCTATCATGACAATTAATGGTGTAGGGGTTCTGGTATTTTGTAGGAATGCTAATCTGAGAGAAGGAACTCACTTTGGACTGGTCCTAAGTTTATCTCTAAACGATTTTATTTATGGGTTTTGTGCATTTCTGCACGGAATTCGTCAAATGTTCTCCCCCTTGTCTAAATCTTTGGAATTATGCATTTTGTTTTCTATTCTTTTTTGCACGTGTTTCATAATGTCTCTTTTCCAAAGCTTATGCATAAGTCTTCATCGATTGCTTGTAATTTTGGAAAATGATTTAGATGCAAAACTGTTTAAAAGCAGACGGAAATATGCCGTGTACATGTTAGGATGGTTAGGAATTGTGGTCACTTTATCTTGTTTAGTGTCCCCAGATGAACACTATGCTAGCACCGTGTGCAGTTTTGTAGACGTATACACATACAATTTTCCTGTATTTGTTTTTACTTTAATCTCTTTCGGTGTGGTGTTTTTCGTTTTCACTGTCATGTCTTATTTTGTAGCTATGCATGCTCTTTTGAAACGTTATTCAAGCATGTCTAGAGAAACCTCAGAACAAGTAAGCACATTAAAAAGAAGAAGACTTTTCCAGTCAATGAAACTGGTGGGTCTTTTATTACTCTCTTTAACGGTCTCTTCTATTCCGTATTTAATACTTTTTTCGCTTGAGGGCATACAACTAAAAATAAAAATAACCACAGAGTCACCATTGCTTATAATTGCATTTTTACTCCTAAGTTGCAGCAGTTTTTTAAATCCTATAATTTATTTTTATCATATACAAGAGTTCAAAACTGCTCTCAAACGGCTTTGCTGCTGACCCTCTGTAAAATATTTTTTTTAAATCTTAAGGAGCCTACTCGTGTGGATCCACGCGGATATCTATAGTGCATGATATCAAGGTGTGACTGGTCGACAAGGGATCTTTACTTGTCCATGGCAGGTGATCTTCAATCTGATATTGTTTACTATCCTTGCTTTTTATTTTGTTTTAATGGACGTGTGGAGTAAATCAATTTTTTTGCTGTTGATAATGTCACTTGATTGTTTATTTTTGCAGAAATTTATAGCTAAATAATTGTCTACACGTTAATTGCCCGTGAATACAAATAAAGAACATGTCAGCTAAGTTAGATTTTTATATAACTATATTTTACCACAGTTAATACTGTTACTCATTTGATTTACAATTTTACACTGTATTTGTTTTTACAAGAATCTTATTCTTGATATTTTTAAGGTGTCTTTCAGAAATTAGAATTAAAGATATGTATTTTGAATATTCATGTAATGCATCCATTAAGAGTTCTAAAGCGTCTTATGAATGAGCTTTGTAAGAATAATTCTAATTTTCCTTCGGTATGATATTTATAGTCGAAGTAAAAAAAATTCTAAGAACGCAATAATAAAAAAAAACACTTATGGACTGTAATACTGCGTTATAACATTTGGATCAAAATCAACACCGTAAATGTAATAATGGAATTTTTAAAATTTGCTTCATTACATGTTTTTGTATTTTTTACTATTGATGCAAATAACACGCCTCTCATGTTGCTGACACATGAGAATTTATCGTTTTCTTGTATGTTTACTTGACTATGACACCTGATCAATTAAAAAAAAATAACCGTGTAATTCTGCTACAAATTTGTTTAATTCTATTTGAGTTTTAAAGCTAATTTGATTTTAATTTCTGTTCCTTATTTCCATTACATATTATAAAACGTTAATTACTTGATTGTCTATTCTCGGGCAAAGAGGAAAATAAAAAAATTGAGTGAGTTAAAAAAAATCCTTTCGAGATTTAAATATTGCATTGAATAAACAAAATTGGATAACGTCTCATTTTTCATAAAAAGGAACCCTGACTTTTTTTTTTTAAATATGAATTTTAGCAAATCGATAACTTAGTGCGGGATTAGCACATACTGTTTCATGGTTGAGTTCGACTTTCCATTCGGTGGAAAGAGATTCGACGCTGTTTATTGAGATAAATGAAATCAAATGCACTCAGCTATGTTAAGGACCGATATGGAAAATGTGACCTTTGCACCGTTTTAGTATGTATTGCTTCTTTTAAAAAAATTATCAAAGGAACTGAATACTTGTAGAAAATGTAATATAGCTATCAATAATGGATAGGACTGGGCCGTAGTTATTACCAGTTATATCTCACATATCAGCTGTTTGTCACGTGACTTGTATAAAAATAGAATTGTTAAGATGAATGTAGGAAATGTGGAAAGTGTAAGGGCATACGCTTGTTTTTCAAGAAAATAATTGATACACATTAAAATAGGATTATATCCTCTACCCAAAAAGTGCTGGGACATAGTCAGTGCTGTTTGCGAAGTACTTAAAATGTTGCCGAAAATGCTTATAATAGCTAAAAATTTCCAGTTCGCTTAAATTCTGTTTTAAATAATATAAATGTTATGCAGACCAGGATCAGCTCCCAGCACTTTTCAAAATATACACTATATGAGCAATAAATATTCCAAATTTCAGCTCAAACAAAATAGTCTATGCCCTTGTACTTTTGATGTAAATCAGGAATACGCTCATCGTTTTAGCGATATTCTCTATATTCCTTATCCCTGTGCAGCTTCAATGCTACTAGATAAATTCATATTCTATACATATTGTATTTAATAAATTATTTTCTTTTAGTTTTAATGATTAGGTCTAAAAATTAGCAATGGTATCATATTTATTTAAGCATTCTTGCAGTTATTAAACGATTGAATCTACTCCTCTGGATCACTTGTGCTGCGTCATGTCAAGGCTGATGACGTCATATTTGACAAAGGCTTTCTTCTATTACTCGACTGTATCGCTATCAAGTATTGAATTTTACAAGATTTTATGAATAATCGATAAAATAAATAAATTCAAGTTGTTATTTACGCATGATCATGTCGTTAATTAATTTTTGTGGCTTGTTAAATTCCAATGACGTCACAATTAAACTTCCAATACGATGTACAAGGAATGTGAACTCTGACCTTCCTTAACATAGCCGAGCATATATGTCATACAGTGGACCCTCATTTATCCGGACGCTTTGGTTCCCAGTCAATCTGTCCGGATATGTGAAGCATCCGGATATCTGAATCACCAGTTATACAAGACAGAATAACATTTTGAAATTTCGCTCCGATGAAAAATCGTCCGGATACTGAAGCATCCGGATATCTGGCGTCCGGATATCTGAAGGTCCACAATATGGTTGTGTAGATAAATTATTGTAAAAGATAATGGTTATAAAACGTTTGCCAGCATATTTTATCTAAAAGTGTAGATGAATGTGTTTCTGAGGAGGGTGGTTTTGAGTGTAATTCGAGTACTGGGTGTAATTCGAGTTAGATCCTTCTGTTATTATTATGAGTTAAATTTTTTGCCGAAACAAATGTCTGTTGAGTTAGGCTATTATCTATAAAGTTTTGTCTACGAATTTTACCGTTATTTCCCGACCATAACAAAGAGTACATATTGGATGTGACCTGTCGACAAGAGTGGCTCACTCTTTTATTCCTGCGAGAAGTATGTTTTCTCAGTATTCATTTCAAACTGAAGAATTGCGAAAAAAATTTTAAAAAATTGCGCAAATAATAATTGGTTTACAGTATAAAGTAGTGTATCAATTCAGTATAAAAAAATCTTAATTCTTAATTCTTAGTTACTTTACATTGCATTATGTAATGATGATGTAACGTGTAATTATAAGATTTTAACATCATTCTAATTTGCGGTCTTCATAACAGTTTGCGTCGAAATCAAAATGGAATAAAATGAACCAAAATCCAATAACATAATTAAGTATGATAATATTTTGCCCTAGTAAAGTCTATTTAAACACAGAAGTAAATTCTATATATTTTCTTAATTACTTGTTTAACGAAGTTAAATGCAAATAATACAATAATATGACTAAAAACTAAAATTCAAATATTATCTGTGACATTTAGATTTACAATTTTTTAATATTATATGTGTTCTTCAAATTCAATATCAAAATTTTCTCAAATGCTATCACCACCCTTTTAAATAATTACTTTTTAATGGAGGTAAGAAATTTAGGAAGACACTATTTTCCGGGGCGTAACAAATAAAATTTACATGAAAAATAATAGATTTTTTTTCAGTTTTATTAACTATAGATATAATTTTGGATTGTTTCAAAAACGGTGATATATGTATAATGATTAAAAACAAGAAAAACTTGTGAATGCTACAATCAATAATTGTTATATTTTCTTTAGATAAAGTTTTTCCGAAGATCAATTTTCTCCCCATACCATACAGGTATTTTTACGACGGTTTTTGATAAGGTATTAAAATTGTACAAAACAATTAAAAAAAAACAAAACAAAACACAACAACAACAGAAATTTAATCGCCGCATTACAGGTATACAGTATGCATAATTCTTTTGACAAATGCATAAATGTGGAGAGATAAAAAGAGACATTTACTTATTCCGATGTTATTTCTGTTTTTGTGTAAGCCCTAAATAAAAAAAAAAACGTAGTAATAATCGAAAAGAGTGTCTTTTTTCATTTTACATTCATTTCGTTGCAAAATGAAAGAACACAAAATAATTATCTTGAGTTCGAAGTTTATATTTTGCCTTAATATATTTGTCATTTGGCTTTTTTTTTTATATTTTATATATATATATTTAAGGTAGTAGGCTACCACTACATATACCAGGATATTTTTAGTTCTTAGTTAGAGAAATATAATGTAAATATCCATATCCTTTGTAGAAATCATTGCAAATTGTAAATTTAATCAATATATTGAATTACATTGAAGTCATGAAAAGTGATAACATTAATATAAAAACATATCAATTTACATTGTAGATTGTCATGTTCCATCACTTTCAAATATCTTGCAGAAAATACAAATCCAGCTAAAGTGGTTCAGGTGTTTTTTTCTCTACTACTGTGAAATCATAATTTTTCGTGGGGGGTTAATTTTCGTTGTTTTCGAGGTATAAAGAGACCCTCGAATTCATGTCCACCACGAAACATAAAATGCTAGATACACAACAACGCAACAATTCTTCATCCACAAATTCAAATCCCCACGAACCAAGAGTTTTTCTTCAAACCACGAAGATTTGACCCCACGAAAATATGGGATTTTACAGTATACTTACATCAGAAGAAAGGACATTTTATTGCTTTTGTTTATATCTGTGTATACGAATAATCATATAAAGCTTGATTTCTTACGTTAAATATTGTATTATTGATATGTATTGACTATGACTTTGAAATATAAGATATCATTGTCATCTATGAGTTTTATATTCAACGAATATTCATTTATAATTAATTTTCTGTGCGGCGTTAAAGTATTGATGAACATCCGTGGAATTTAATACGAAATAAAGGGGATGAGATTCAGTGAATATACAGTAGTTGACCATTATTTAGTTCCCAAAAAGGCCGCCATAGTTTCCGTAACTCGGTTTGGCGATGATATTTCGTCCCTTAGTTTCTAAATATGTTAAAAACCAAACCTTTCTGCATCCGGATAAAAACTCAAATATCGATTTTGGGTTTTTAATTCATCTTCTTAGTTCTATTTCCGTTTTTTTGTTGTTGATAATCGTCTGCTAACAAAATGGGTACCTGTGGAAAAGATTTGACACCGGAGGTGGTAAAAATCATTGTAAGTTTATTTGGGAAAGGGTATTCAGGCCATATTCAAGGATCACTGAAAATAATCCAAGGACTGTAAATAAATAAATAAAACGAATGAAAGGGAAATGAAAAAAAATCTTCCAAGATTGGGGAAGGCGAAGAAAAGTTACAACAGAGCCGATCGTCGTCTTTTTCGGATGGTACGGGGCAACCGAAGGCAGAACTTGGAAGACCTCACAAATAAATTTAACAACAATTGTGTTGAAAATATTTTTTACAAGGACTGTTAGAAGAAGATTGATTTTAGAAAAGTTATAGAAGACATGTTGTTTCTAAGACAATCACGATAGGAAGAGAAAACCGATTTCTGCAAATCAGATTTTATAGACAGAAATAATATTGGACGGTTGAAAATGACTTATCTAAAGTAATTTTAGTGATGAAACAAAAGATGTAATTGGAGAGGCAAAAAAGTGTAGAGAAATCCAATGAACGTGTAATGGGAGAATGCACAGGGATGTTTAAAGACAGAGAGAAGCAAGGTACGATTTCTGCTATGTTCTGGGGCTGTATCACCTACATGTATAATGGTGTCGGAATATTCACACTTAATAATTTAATTTTGTTTGTATTCTAGTCTCTCATTAGTTGATTTCCAAAAAAAAGCAAATCATTTCTTAATAACCTGGTTTGGTATGGGGACACACCCCCTTGACAACCAGCATAATCATCTGTATCCATCAATCCCCTCATTTCCAGTCCTTGGGATTCATGGGAAATTCCAGATTTAATTAATGTACTTTTAACTTCAAACAGTCGCTTGATCTCACCTCGTGTAAACAAACATCATGGCTGCTAGATCTGTATATCAGTTATTACCTCCCCTTGTTTTATATCACTACCGTTACTAGAGATGTATTATTGAGCGGCAAATTTAAATTGATACAAGTAACACACTTTTACACCATAGCTGCCTAATTATTTTAAAATTAAATTATAAGGAATGACTCGAATTCTTAGCCATAATTTGGCCAAGAATTAGAGTCATTCCTTAATTAATGGAAACATGAATTCCAATATCTATATTGAAACTTATAGACAGATATTTATGGCCAGTTTTAACAAAAAAAATCGGAAACCTTTCTTGGATATTTCAAGAAGATAACGTCCCTTGCCACTTATCACGACAATGTAATGCCTGGAAAACAGACAATAACATTCCCATATATCCTGGCCTGCACAAAGCCCATATTTGAACATAGTGAAAATGTATGGAAAGTTTTGAAAATCTGCATTAAAAGCCTCGTAAATGAAATTAACAACAAGTCAGATCTTGAGAGAGTGGTGACTGAAATCTGGGTATTACTTCCTTTACATTATATAAAAAGCCTATATCAAAGTATTCCAAAGAGAATCAGAGCCGGTCATTTTTGGGAACTAAATTTTGGTCAACTGCTGTATTTATTTAGAAAAAATACTAATAATAGAAAAAAATACTAAGATATCACTTTCTGATTTGCATATTACTTGTCATGATTTAGCCTATACGTGTATGATATTACAATGTTGTAATAAAATTATGTATATTGTACTTTATGGAAATCAATATAATGTTATTGTAATTAATCAAGTAATTAAGTCTTGATGAGAACATGTGTAGGAAAATATTTTTTAAAAAAGATTTGAGATAAATATATAAACATGAAGATAAAAAGAGTCACTAATGTTAATTGGAAGAAATATCAAAGGGATCAGAGAAGAAATTGAATACTTATAAATATACACTGTATATTAGAGGTTGGTGTTATATATGTATGAAAACAAACTTCACTTCTTTTTAAAATGTACTGTTGTCAAAAGTCGAAACAAAAAGAGCCTGACATTCACAAGTCATTTGATGAAAAAGAGAGAAAAGATATAAACATGGTAGCTTGCTATACTTTTTTTAATTTTGTTTTCTTTTTAACTTTTGTCACATAATTGATGAAAAAATTGACATGATTACAAAATAGGTACGAATAGTGCGCACTTACCCAGCTAACACAAGAACATTTTAAAAAGATTTTTAAAACATTTTCAAAATGTTGCGAAAATATTTTTAAAAATGTTTTAATCACGTGATTTTGTATGGTTTTTTAAACGTTTTTAAAACATTTTAGTGAAATATTTCAGCAGAGTGTTGTCAGAACATTTTCTTAAAATGTTTCAAAAACATTTTCAATAATGTTTTAATCACGTGAATTTGTATGTTTTTTTAAACGTTTTTAAAACATTTTAGTGAAATATTTCAGCAAATGTTTCTGGAACATTTTCTTAAAATGTTACGAAAACATTTTTGAACAATGTTGTAATCACGTGATTTTGTATGGTTTTTTAAATGTTTTTAAAACATTTTACAAAATATGTCAACAAATGTTATCATAACATTGTTATAAAATGTAACAAAAACATTTTCAAATTTTTTTTTTTTCACGTTTAATTTGTTTGGTTTTTAAAACGTTTTCAAAACATTCACGTCGAGGTTACAAAATTTTTTTTTTTTTTTTTTTTTTTTTTTTTTTTTTACCGAAATTTTACTTTTCTCATTAAATAATGATATTTATATTTTTAAAGAAATAAACACAAATTATATTTTAATTTTTGAACTTTTAATACAAACCCATATTCAATATGTTAATCACATTTAAATTCCATTCTCGGTACAAGTTTTGATTTATTTTCTTTCAAGTCACCGGATTTTTAAAGGGTGAAAACGGCGTCTAATCCATTCACTGAATTTTAAAAGAACAGAATCACAGAAATCCTATGTTCACAGTATAGGTCGAACAGAACGGCGGATCTATAAGACTTCGTTAGAATCACATACACTGAAAAGGCTGATAAGGAATCCGCCCCTCGGAAAGAATAGCACAACCTGTTAAGATAAGGAAAATTGTGTTTGTATCAGCGTTCTACATGTAATCGATGATCAATGAAAATATGCAAAAAATATTTTAAATAATTATATCAAATTTAAGTTCTTTCCTCATTTGCATTGAAAAAAGCAGAAAAATAACTACTATGACAATATTATTGAAGAGTAATAGTATTTACGTACACCTTTGCCTTCACCAAAGGAGGGTCTTTTGAATGGGGGAATTTGAAAATACGGATGATGCAATCAACACCATGCTGTAAAGAAATTTCATTTTTAAATCAACATATTTTTAATGATTTTAAAACAATCCACAAAGACAACGAATACTTGAATCAAGGATATAATTGTGTTGACTTAAGAATGAAATATTCAAATCAAATACATATGTATAACCTTAACGCTTTGTCATTTCTTAATGCTACATACATTAGTACAAAGTTATTGATCATGCACTGGTAGTATAAAAGTCATTTTTAAATGATCTTTTAAAGTCTATGATAAAGGAATAATTCTTACCATTCAAAGTTGATAAATCCCGAGGTTATTATTGTGGTTTTATGGTGCAAAGTCTTCTCATTCAAATCGGCACGGAGTAAGCGCGCACATCTTGTTTACCATAATTCAAAATTTGGCCTAGATAAGCTGCAAACCACTATATACTCTGAAACACAGGCACCAAACTCGCTTGAATTTTTGACCCCCTAATATACTAGGGGGTCAAAAATTCAAGCGAGTTTGGTGCCTGTGCTCTGTAACGCGCTGCCCAGCAGGAAAATTGCATAATAGGTTATCATGACACTGAAACTGACCAGTGTGCCAATCCCTATCTAATGCCTCAGCGTAAAATCCTGGGAGTGGATGACAGATTGATGAAGAACATTTAAAAAAAAAAACATTAAGAGTTTTATCAAATACTTATGATTTTTTACATTTATTTATATTTTAAATTTTGTGTTTGCCTATCCTTTCATTTATTGATTTTTTGATTTGTTTTTATTAAAGGACTTTATATATGTCTGTTTAATCAATAAGCCAAAACTAGAAATCATTATAAAATACCGGAAAAAATCTTTCAATTAAAAAAATACTGCAATTTCTCGTTTCAACACTATAAGAACATTTTGAAAATAACATCAAAAAATGTTGCAGCAATGAAAATTGAAGTCTTTAAAAAAGGAAAACACATTAAATTGAATGTTCTAAAATTATTCTCACAACATACTCTTGAATTTAATAAATGAATTAAATTGTGCCGCAGTTACATAAATGTTTCAGAAACATTTTGGAAATGTTTCCAAAAAATGTTACATGCTATAAATGTTTCAATTGTAGTGAAAAATAATTATTTTAGTTAATGTTTTAAATAAACAATTTCACTGCCTAGGCCATGTTTTAAATAAACATTTTCACTGCCTAGGCCGAAAAATATCCGGAATTTTATGTTTATAACTAACAGCGATATAAAGAATGTTTTAAAAATATTTTAAAAATGTTCCTTACAATTTTTTCAGAAACGTATAGGTTTCCGTTTTACAGAAAAAAAGAATGTTTCATATCATGTTTTAAGAACGTTTTTAAAACGTTTTATAAGATCTTTAATATTTGGAAACTATACATGCCCTTAGAATAATTTTAAGAAAAATGTTCCTTAAATCAATTAAGAATGTTTCAAAAACATTTTGATAACGTTCCTTCCAAATGTTTCAGAAACGTATACATGCAATGTTTCAGATTTATGGAAAAGGAATTTTCATTTCATGTTTTTAGAACGTTTTTAAAACGTAATATAAAAATCTTTGATATTTGAAAGCTAAACATACCTTTTGAAACATTTTAAAAACGTTTCAAAAATATTTTAGAAAAATGTTCCAAAAGGATTTAATCATAAGCTTCTTGAAAACATTTTAAAAATGTTTTTAAAATGTTATAAAGAGAAGAGGAAATGTTTTTAAAATGTTTTAAAATTGTTTAGTCTAAATGTTTCGAAAAAACCTTTTTACAACACCAATAAAATGTTTTGAAAATGTTTTGTGCTACCTGGGTTATTTCTTCTTCAGTCTTCTAATTCAATTTATAGTATTGGAGATAAACAGGTACTACAGACATTTAAATAACAAGTTATGATCAGCAAATTGCACATTCATTCAAATGATTCAAAGTGTATATGCAATTATAATTATTGAAATGATATATATACATACATTTATCCTAAGCAGTATGACCCTATAACAGAATTTAAAAAATATTTGTTTTTGTCATTGAAGTGAGAGTACTTTGGCTTCTTCAGACAACCATTCCCCAACATACAGATTGTCTTCCTTGTATATACAGAAGGCATGTGGCTGGTGCATGTCTTTATACTGAATGAAGTGAAGCAGCTCTCTGTTCTGATCTAATCATGTGAATTCTATTCTTCTATTCTTCTTAGATATGCATCGTTTAGAAAACATGACATTATCACTACTACAGAGCAGTGTTTATTCTCTTTAGCAGATCAAGTCTAAAGACTATTTCTACCAACATGTATATAGGTATTTAATGTTACCCCAAGTTTTTTTTTTTTTTTTGGATTCTGTGGCCTACGCTGGAACGGCTCAATATGGTAAGCACCAAATTTAATACTGTAGTCATACTGATTATGAATACAACTGAATTTAGCTTAAAAAATGAATACATTTTAAACAGACAATTTTGCATAAATTACTACTATTTAAAGCAAATAAACGCTGCCATAACTTTGCCTCAACAA
>NW_026925535.1:0-26700 GCF_032062105.1 Saccostrea cuccullata | reverse complement strand
TCACGTCGAGTTGACAGGCGCGGATCATTAGATCCAACGAGACGCGAAGCGTCGAGTTTGATCTGATGATCCGCGCCTGTCAACGAGACGTGATACGGCTTTTCGGATCAAGTTACTGTTATAATGATAAATTTATTATATACCACTTCATAACTAGCATAATATAGCAAAAGAAAACTTTAGAGATCAATTGCATAACATTTATCCATAAAACAAAGCATAATAACATGGGACTTTTTAACGCGCAAGAAAAATAACGTCATATTTCTGCGTACTACGTCATCAGTTTCAGAGAGTGGTGATATGGATTCAGAAAACAACATGTTGGTGATCCGGAAAATCGGATCAAGACGTCACGTGATAGCGTAAATTCAACAGTAAAATTGGGTGATACACATAAGGTATATAATAATGTGCGGTATTCAATTTTCAAATAAAATCTTTGATCGGCCAAAGGTAGGGCCCCACCCCATTGGCGTCGGATGCAAATTGAAAGTGGGGGGGGGGGGGGCTAAGTGTAAGAAACATTTTTTGTACCTCCAAAAAAATCTGACGAGCAAAAAAAAAAAAAAAAGAAAAGGAAATGTCTATTTCCCAAACACGAAAATCCTATTTCGTGGGGGGGGGGGGGGGGGGGGTTCGAAGTCTAGTACCAACATATTTTCTTCCGAACACCAACATTTATACCAATTTTAACCTATACTAAAACGTATCTATGGAAAGTGGGGGGCTAACTTACGAAGATATGTTCAATGTCTAAACTAAGTATATATTGGGAAAAAAGGGGGGGGGGGGGCTAAGCCCCCTAGCCCCCCCCCCCCCCCCCCCCCCGGTTCCGACGCCTATGCACCCTACCCTTGGAAGTCATGATTTCAACAAACTTGAATATTTACATTCGCCGTGTTTTTCTAGAAAGCTTACTGTGAAATTGATTTGAAAAGCATTTTCGTTTTACTCACGCGTAGAAATATATACGGAGAAACGTGCGTTAACGTGACGTCACAATGAGACTACAGCGACGTTAATCAAATGCAATAATATAGGACAGCGAGAAATTCAAATATTGAGTATATTTTAGTTGCCTCCAAACGGGTAAAATGTAAATATAAGGAATGTTTTTCAGTTTAGTGTGAATTATTGGTGTGTGAATAACACAGACTTGCACATAGGCATATTTTTCATGAAGCGCTAGCGCGCTTCATGAAATATGCCTACGTGACAAGTCTGTGTGATTCACACACCAATAACTCTCACAAAACTAAAAAACATTCCTTAAATATACACTACCCGAGGATGCTTCCATAGAAGTTTAATTTTTCCTGGCACATTGGTTCTTGAAAAGAAGATTTTTAAAGAATGTTCCTATATATTTTCTATGTTAAACTTTGATCGGCCATCGTGGCTCCACCCCACCCCCGGGGGTCATAATTTGAACAAACTTGAATCTACACTACATGAGAATGTTTCCTTGTGAGTTTCATTCGGCACATTGGTTCTGGAGAAGAAGATTCCCTACAGAATTTTCCTATATATTTCTATGTAAAACTTATCGTTGGGTGTTATTATTTGAGCAAACTTGAATCTACACTCACCGATGATGCTTCCATATAGATATGATCATGCATGCCTTTGCTGTTCTTGAAATCATTTAAGGATGTTCCTATATATTTCTATGTTAAACTTTGTTCGGGCATTCTGGGCCCGCACTATCATTTGGGGTCATGATTTGAACAAACATGATTATACACTACCCGGTGTAACGACGAAAAGTGACCCCCGGGGGTCATTTTTCTACGTAGAAATTTGACCCCCTGGTCAATATTCTACGTCGAAAAATGACCCCTTTTCTGTAGAAATCATGGCCTTAGGGTCATATTTCTCCGTGTGCATTGTAGAAAAAGGACCCCGTAGAATAATGACCCCCTGTCATTTTTTTATGCCAAAAACAATTCATTTTAGAAGGAATATTCTTATTAGGCATATGCAAGCAGGTAATATCAAGCTGACTTATGCTTAAAAGTGTTAATTTTTGAAATTTTAAGCTAAGATAACGAAATCAAAGCGATAAAATACCTTGTATTAATGATACAAACTGTTTATCTCCACTAGAGGAAAACGGTATCAAAATGTTCTAACCCAAAGGCTATAAGAGCAAAGAAACGAGAATTCATAGAAACTTTTACTAAATTTTATACCAGTAAATAAGTTTCCACAGTTGCCATTTTAATTCTAAAAAGGGTTATTTCCAAACTTCCGCCAGAGTTTGTTTGTACCAAACCAAATCTCAAATCTCTGTGTGCGGAGAAGCAGAGGACTATATGGGTAGTATGGGTCATTTCTAGCTGTCAGGTATGGTGTCAGAAAGAAAAGTTTAAAGTTTTTTATCCATATTTTTGAAACGGGCACGAAAAAGTGTTCCAACATAGAAAAATCGTATAAAAATATTTGATTTTCTATGAATGAAGTTTCAAACTTCTTTAAAACATAGGGATAATTTAATTGTTAAAAATAAGTACTAAATTAAATTGCCTCTGACCTTTATGTATGATACAAGGAAAACAAAAAGTGATCAGCTCAAAACCTGTAAAATGTCTTTTGTCGTTTGCTAGTGTTAACAAAATAGGGATTGTAGCATAAAACATGATTAACTAAAAAAATAATAATAATAAGTTTCCATCTTTCCAAAAAAAAAAGGCACATGTAGTATCGTTTTCCCCATTCTATCATGTACATAAAAATACATATGGTGATTTTAGGAGTTTTTTACTAATAGAAAAAAAAAATAGATGATGAAAAAGTTGTTACTTTACATGATATAATTATGCCCCCGTAAAAGAAATTTCCGGGGTTTTGCCCCTGTAAACGAAGTTTCTGGGGTATTTAGCATTTTACCTGTCCGCTTGTCTGTTTGTATATTTTTCCGCAAAACTTGAACCTTGCCCATGCCCATGACTGGGTAAGACTATGGCTTTCATATTTCACAAGTGTATTTTTATCACAAGACCTTTTTGTGTACAATCAATTTTGACCTTTTAATATTGACCTTGGAGTTTGACACACTTTTACACAAGGAGAATATGGAGATATTAACTAACAGTATTCAATATCAAAGTCCATAAAACAATACAAAATATAAAGGAGCAGAGCAAACCCGAACCTCCAAAACATCAGAGATGGAATCAAGTGCCATAGAGGAATGAGAATCCCCTGCTGACCGGTCACATCTGCCATGTTCTCCTTGTCACGACTGGGAAATAACAGGAAAATCCTCCGCAAATTCGACGCACAAATAACAGACCAACAAAAAGCACGAAAAACATTAGTCAGCAGTGTCAATTTGATAAATTGCTTTTGCTGACAATGTCATTGTGTCAACCATAGAATTAACGAAATGTTGACTTCAAATGAGACTGCCGATATTCTTGTTATTTATTTCATTTACTTGCTTGTCAATAATTTACTTCGTTTTAGAAATTGTTCATATGTAGAGCATGCTCTTGCGTATAGAATCAACCGGGATATATACACTCCGTTTGCAGGTGATGAAGGTAAATCGCTGCATAACCAAGGAAATTTGACGACAGAAAAGTTTGTCATCACATTTATCATTAAGCCTAGTTGTAAGATTACCATTAACGTCTTTTTTAAGTAAATTTTTTTCAAGTAAAATATCCATTGGTGAGACAGATGTGTCAGACTCTGTAGTATCTTTCATCTCAAGCTAGCTCACAAGGATATATCGTATCGACGTAGGAATGAAAATTACCATTGTTAATTGACAATACGTCGTCGATATATATAGATGAATGTTGAGTTGAAGGTCACAGCAAGTATTTTCTTCTTTTCACGCATTAGACTTCGCACAAATTCTGTTTCAAGTGAATATAAAAATAGATTTACTTATAACGGAGCGCAATTCGTACCCATGGGAATTGCAATTTATTGTCGGAATATCTGGTCTTCAAAAAAAAAATAGATATTGTCGATCAGTAACTCAAGCATCTCTTACACGTCAACTTCAGAGTACTTGTGTGTGCAATGTGTTTTAACAAAATAATTTTGCAAATGACCAATGACCATTGTAAGTTTACAAGTTCCGTTTTATTAAAAAAGAAGCTGTCATTTAAATAAAAAAAATCCTTGTTCACACCACTTTTAGAATATATTGTTGCGCAGTACACTAAGAGTTTTTCCTTTTCTACTGTCAATACTTTAGTGCGGAGTACAAAAGAGATTTGAATGAACATTTACTGGAACCCGCAATCTGTCTTTGTTTGGAATCCAATATATATCGGGTAATTCAAATTTATTTTTGCCCCGTGTAATATTAAAAATATTTAAAACTGACCTAAAATTTTGAAGAATTTCTTCCTTAGAAAGGGAAGTATGAGTATAAGTAGGATTACCACTTGTAGAATTAAATCTTAAAGTTCTTCTAAAATACAATCAATGAGACTTACAAACGAAGACAATGTTGTTACCTGCTTTGTCGACAAGGACCAGTACGTACTGATCATATAATCTATCTATTTTTTTCACTTCTGGATTGTTGAACACAGAATAAATGAGGGTTTTCATATTACCCCTCAATCTTTGAATACGCGGCGTTAACATGGATCTGATACATTTAATCCATTGTGGAAAAAATCAACAATTCCACACTTTTACTTTAACATTAACTTTTGGACGGTATGTGCTAGAAATTTATTTTGAAATAAGGGCATGACAACTAAGAGTTCATTAATTTGCACAGGTTACCAGTGTTTATAAAATCCCAGAAGAAAGTGGATGTAACAGCAACTATTGGTCACGTATCTATGGGCTAGAAAGTGTTGAAAAGAGATTTTTGAGTTTTATTTTAATTAATAGATATCTCTGAAGGTTGAACTATGTTTCACTCAGGTGTAAATTTTTGCCAGTTTTGAAGAAAATTGTAATATCATCATAAGAACTTCTTGATGTGTATTGTATTTCCTGTATATAAAGTAAAAAGTATAGTAATATATTAGGTAGTTAAAAAGTATTTTGAAGCAGAATAAATGCATACATATGTATATGTAAGTTTCGAGGTAAGAGCCAATGGAAATGAATTTATATAGTTAAACAATGTTGCTATCGATGTTCGGAGGTCCGTGTTTACTCTGCTCCTATTTTGTATTGTTTTATGGACTTTGATATTGATCTCCATATCTCTTTTTCTTGTCTCTGTGCTATTTTTTTTTCATGCAAGAATTTTCAAAGATTATAGTAATTAGAAACGAATCATGTCATTTTCGGAATAAAACCTTTGAATGAAAAAAAACTAAAATATATAATCATAAATTATGTTCTCGATGTATAAATATTCATTGGGATTCTGCAAGCAAAAAATATACCCATACAAGATACATGCATTGGTTGTGATGCTACGTTTAAGATATGCAATTGAATGTAAGTAGGAAAGGATAAGATTGCATACCCCCCCCTACTTGGATTTGAAAGTATGAAAAAATCAGGAGACACATATACAAGGTTTTATTGTATAAAATATAGGGGGGGGGGTCAAATTTCTATGAGGGTCATTTTTCAACTTGTGTGAAGTCGTAGAATTAATGGTTTGGTTGTTTTTCTACAGTCGAAAAATGACCCTACTTGTCGTAGAATATTGACCGGGGGGGGGGGGGGGTCATTTTTCTACGTAGAAAAATGACCCCCCGGTCAATATTCTACGGGGGTCACTTTTCGTCGTTACACCGGCGTGGATGCTTCCCTATAAGTTTTAATTTTTTCTGGCACAATGGTTCTTGAGAAGATTTTTAAAATATACCACCAAATGATTACTATTTCTGAATTATCTCCCCTTTGAATAAGGGCGTGGCCCTTCATTTGAACTTTAAATCCTCGTTATCTAAGAATACTTTGTGCTAAGCTTGGTTGAAATTGACCCAGTGGTTTTTGAGAAAAAGTCGAAAATGTGAAAAGTTAACGACGACGACCATAATAGGCATTGGACAACTTTAGATCGGAAAAGCTAAAGACAATGAAGCGCTTAACATTAACAAAAAGGTAACTCAGAGAATCTGTGTCCCCCGCTTTGAGTAAAAATAAACAATGCGCAGTGTGTGGGGGGGGGGGGGATGGATGGGTGGGAGAGTCGGATCTACCTGACTGAATTTGTAGAATTATTAGATGTATACATGTATACTGAAGCAAATAAAATATGTCAATATGGATATAAAGATTTGATTGCTTATTCTTAATTATGTGAATAGAAGATCCTATTTATATGGAATATTTATCACACTGTAATGATGATTTTATGAGTTTGTACAAGCTACACCTCATAAATTTTCATTTCTCATGCTGAATACTATCATTTAGTAAAAAAAAAGTATTTCGGAAAAAAAGTGGATCGGCCTGGAATCGAACCCGGAACCCCTCTCATGTGAAGCGATAGACAAACCACTATAGCACGGAACTGCTGTACTTTGGCTGAAATTATATACAAAGATGAAGTCACATACATGTATATATTCACGTTCGATATTGTCAGAATTTTACACAATCCATGCTGTCTAATTCAACCTTTATTAAACAGGTCTAATAAATGTTCTAATAAATATAATAAGAATATAAAGTCCGCCGAGAACCTGTTTTATAGACTGGCAGTACCTGTCTCATTCGTAAGAAACGACTTTATATTGAATATCAGACAGTATATTCTAAGTAATATCATTACATTAAATAAATTTAAACTCCATATTCCAAACATAAAATTTCTCCATGCAATTTATTTCACAGATCGTGAAAAAGGAGGGTTGTCATGGCGTCTACCATATACATTCGAGGTCGTTTTTCCGCTAGTCGGAAAGGCCCAAGAAGTTGCGACTGAGGCAAGCCAGTCTACCCGTTTTATACGTAATAACTCTTCTCATGCCACTTTGCTAAAAATAGCGACGTTATACAAAACAAACGGGGCGGAACACTTTGATAGGGATGTGAGAGGTCTTATGGAGTGTTGCACAGGTACTTGTTTCTTATGGTGGCATATTTCTGCCCCTTGTGTGCAAGTTATTTTTCTATCAAATATGTCGACATGCAAGATAGATATGTTGACATGCAACATAGCTATGTCAACATGCAACATAAATATGTTGACATGCAAGAAAATTGCAATGAATTAAAAATTATAAAACAATCTTCATAAATCTCAAATATTGCCCACATGTGACATCCAACATACTAAATGCTACTTATTTATGTTAACATGCAAGATAAATATGTTGATATGTAACTTAGATATGTAAACATGCAACTTATTTATGTTGACATGCAACTTATTTATGTCGACATGCAACTTAGATATGTTAACATGCAACTTATTTATGTCAACATGCAACTTATTTATTTTGACATGCAACTTATCTATGTCGACATGCAACTTGGTTATGTTGACATGCAACTTTTTTATGTCGACATGCAACTTCGTTATGTTGACATGCGAGATAAATATGTTTACATGCAACTTATAAGTTGCATGTTGACATAAATATGTCGCATGTTGACATAAATAAGTTGCATGTAAACATATTTATCTTGCATGTCAACATAACTAAGTTGCATGTCAACATAACTAAGCTGCATGTCAACATAACTAAGCTGCATGTCAACATAACTAAGTTGCATGTCAACATAACTAAGCTGCATGTCAACATAAATAAGTTGCATGTTAACATAACTAAGCTGCATGTCAACACATTTATCTTGCACGCTAACATAAATAAGAAGCATCTAGCATGTTGGATGTCACATGTGGGCGATATTTGAGATTTCTTATTATATTTATTTGATTGCAATTTTCTTGCATGTCAACATATTTATGTTGCATGTTGACATAACTATCTTGCATGTCAACATATTTATCTTGCATGTCGAAATATTTGATAGAAAAATAACTTGCATACAAGGGGCAGAAATATGCCACCATAGTTTCTGTAATAAATTTTTGACCCAATAGTATAATAATAAGACAAAGTATCTAACTCCGATTTACACCGAGTAACCCCTTGAATCGCGCTCATTTACACTTTCAGATTATTAAACGGGTAAACTGTTTATACGTATGTCATCTATGATAATTTATCTACACAACTATATATGGCTTGCTTGTCCTTGTATTCTTAATCTCTGTAAACAGCGTCAAAACTCTACTCGCAGAGTGGAAAAGTCGAACTTAACCATAGAAGGATATATGCTAATTTCAGGCAAGAGGAAAATAAAAGAATGCATGGGTTTAAAAATTCAATTCCAGATTTCAAATATTGCATCGAATAAATAAAATTTCATAGTGTCTTATTTTCCATAATAACACTTTGATGTTTTTCCGATGTAATTTTAGAAACAGATTTTTAGCCAAATTCGAGGTCTAATTTTTTGCCCGCGACTGTAATATACGATTCTATGGTTGAGTTTCACTTTCCACTCGGCGAGCAGAGTTTTGACGCTGATTAGTGATTATTGAGATATAGGAAAATAAAGACAAGCATGCCAGCTATGATTGTGTAGATAAATTATCGTAGAAGACATAGGCATAAACAGTTTACACGTGCATTTCCCTTGAAAGTGTAAATGAGCGCGATTCTAAGAGAGGGGGTACTCGGTGCAAATCGGAGTTAGATACCTTGTGTTATTATTATACTATGGGTCAAAAATTTATTACAAAAACAAGTGCCTGTGGAGTGCTGGTACAAACCTAAACTACATTGCAAAAGCTCAAAATCACTTTGAAATATCGCCCGAAAACGATAATGTTACAATCAAACAGAATATATACTAATATGACCTTGAACTTTGACCTTTTGTCCTAAAAATCAATAGGGGTCTTCCTTGGGCCACAGGGAGTTATGTAAAATTTCATAGCAAAAGCTCAAAGGGTTCTCGAGATATCGCGCGGAAAAGAAGGTTTTAAAACAAAGATAATTTGCGAATTTATGACCTTGACCTTTGACTTTTTTGACCTCAAAATCAAATTGGTTCTTCTTTAGTCAATAGGGAGTTGCTATGGAAAATTTCATTGCAAAAGCTCAAAGGGCTCTCGCGATATAGTGTGGAAACGAAAGCGTTACAGACAGACAGAATGACGACGGACAGCTATACAGTTGAGAGGTACATGGTGCATTTTATGGAAGGTGCAGGGTTATCATTTTGCTTTGTGGGGTTATTACTACTACAATGGTGACTTAAGAGGTTTCATTAGGATTTCAAACAAATAGTATATTGTGGGGTGATTATCTATAAAAGTGGGGTTAAAGATCTGTATTTGTGGGGTTAAATATAATATATAAATTATTAAGAGGGTTAATATCAAGTCAAATACTTAAAATTATAACTGTTTATTTGAAAAACTTAGAATAAATAGCAATAACATTTTTCGACTACTAAATACGAGTAACAATGCAAAAATATTCTTATTTGAGGATAACATGCACCAAAGTAAACGAACACATCATGCTTTCACATAAAGATGATAGACAAGAATACCCCACATATTGTTAAAGAAACAACCCCACTATGTTATATAGATATAACAGACAACACTAACCCCATAACGTATAAGACAAACAACCCACTATGCACTCTAATAAAGATGATAGACAACACTAACCCCATTAAGTGTACGGACAACAACCCCACTATGTACTCTAATAAATATAATAGAAAACACTAACCACATGAAGTGTTAGGACAACAACCTCACTATGTACACTAATAAAGATAAAAGACAACATTAACTTGATAAAGTGTATCAACCCAACTATGTTTTTATGTAAAGATAATAGACAACACTAACCCCATAAAGTATTACGAAACCACTATGTTCTTATATAAAGATAATAGACAAGCACTAACACCAGAAAGAGTTTGGAAAACAACCCCACTATGCATTCCAATAAAAACTAGGAGACTTATTGTTCAGAGAACAATAAGAGGTCTTTCCACCTTCTTTGAATTTCAATTTCATTTAATATTTATCTCTTTAAAATTATATTTCGTCAAAAAGAAACAAGGAATGGCTTAAAAGAAGAAAAAAAAAGAAAATTTTAAAAATTTCGAGGTGACCTTGACCTTTGACCTTCAAGTTATATTCAAGGTCAAAGGTCAAGGGTCACAATGTAGTTAATTTCATGCCTCTATGACTTATAGTTTTAAAGTTATAAGGTTTAATGGTAAGCACAAAAGCATTTAAGGGCAGTAACTCATTCAAGGAGTCACCAAATCCTTTCGCACTTTAACATTAAAGTTGTGCCTAAAGTTCCTTAAGACATTAGTGAAGGTTTTATGTGTCTGCGGTTTACAGTTTCAGAGCAATAGCAATAACAAGGTTTTTCGCACAAAGGGCTATAACTTTTAATAGCGTAAATCTTAAGGGACAAGAATGAAATCTTTGAAATAATTTTAAGAGTACATACTAATGATGCAAAGACAGATTGTATATGTTAAAAGACCAAAAAAAGATATAAAAAAAATGCTAAATTTCTCAATTTTGGAATGACCTTGACCTTTGACGTTTGCATAAATTTTAAGATCAAAGGTCAATGAATCTTATGCAGTTGGTCTCATGTCTCTGCAACTTCTCATTTTGAAAATTTTTAAGTATTTGTGAAATTCAAAACGTTTCAGGGGCAATAACTCATTGAAGGGGTCTCCGAATACTTTTGAAATGAATAGATTGAAAAGTCTTCTTAATTAGTCAAAGGCATTGGTTAAGGTTTTATATCTCTACGGTTTACGGTTTCAAAGGAGTAGCGATAACAAGGTTTTCTGTGCAAGGGGCAAGAACTCGAAACATGGTCATAGTTCATAGTAAAGGCATCAAATCTTTCCATACATTTTGATGACCTTTACGATGAATAAATTTTTTTTTCGATAAACCTCGAAACAAAAAATCAGCGGAAGAAAAATAACTAAGAGACTTATTGTTCACAGAACAATAAGAGGTCATTCCACCTTCTTTGAATTTTTCAATTTTGTTTTATATATGACTCCAAAAATTAAATTCCATGAACAAGAAACCAAAATTGTCTTAAAGGTTAGAAAAAATTAAAATTCAAAAAAAATTTAAATGACCTTGACCTTTGACCTTGAAAAAATATTCAAGGTCAAAGGTCAAGGGTCACAATGCAGTTGACCCCATGCTTCTATGACTTATAGTTTTCAAGATATAAGGTTTAATATTAAGTACAAAGAAGTTAAAGGGCAATACAGTAACTCATATAAGTGGTCATCAGATCCTTTTGCATTTATACATTGAAGTTAGGCCTAAAGACCCTTGACACATTAGTGAAGGTTTGATGTCTCTATGGTCTATAGTTTGGGAGGAGTAGCGATAACAAGGATCTTTGGACAAGGGACCATAACTTTGAAAAGGGTTAATCCTAGGGGCACGGATGGGGTAATCGTAATCAGTAATCGTAATCAGCTGTAATCGATTACAGTTTGCCAAGTAATTATGAGTAATCAGTAATCACCCATTTTTCTGATTACAAGTAATCGTAATTTAATCGATTACTCTGAAAAAGGTCCTGTAATCATGATTACTTTTTA
Source organism: Saccostrea cuccullata (assembly GCF_032062105.1). Taxonomy (NCBI): domain Eukaryota; kingdom Metazoa; phylum Mollusca; class Bivalvia; order Ostreida; family Ostreidae; genus Saccostrea; species Saccostrea cuccullata. The sequence goes on along the minus strand of NW_026925535.1, from coordinate 15,117 downwards.
ATTACTTTATGATTACAATTATTATAACAAAGTTTATGAAATGATAATTTTGATGATATTCAGTGAGCAAAAGTTATAAGCTATTTTTTGTTAGATGTCATCTTCTAATGCTTTCAGAAATGTTTATAATCAGGTCCATTGTCCAGACAATGAGTAAATTCTATCAGTTCCTAGCTATATTCATTAGTAATTTCAAAATACTTTAGCAGCAGAGCAATTCGACATATGAACTTGATAAATATTATTAAACTGGAAGGAAATTACTACAGGATCATTTTAAAGTTTGATTTTTTTTTGGTTTAAATCAATTAACATGGGTGAAATGCAATATTTTGTTTTCCCTTTTAAAATATTTTTGGGTAGACATGTTTTTTTTAATATTAAATATTCCTTTATTGAGATGTGTATTCTAAAAATCACTTTGTTTGATTTTCTGTGTACATAAAAAGATATGTGAATTAATTAGTAATAAAACACTGGTATACTGAAGTTAGGTCAGCTTGGGTCATAACAATTATTGAACTATCCATGCCTGCCCCATCAATGTGTTAATTCTTGTAAAAACATCTAGTAATTGGCAGCTTATTTGAAAAGATCATCTTTCATCAAGAAGGTCAATTACAGATGTCACAGTTCTTTATCGAATCCCTTTAACTATAATTATGTCCAGTTTCATGAAAAAATTGTTTTATTTCTATCTCAACAATAACACAGATATTTACTTGTATTAAATATAGAAAACATGAACTTGATAAATCTAATGCATCTATAATTATTTACATGTAAGAAGTGTACCACCAAACTTTTCTGGATTCTACCTTATGTATACCTAAAATACAAATGATACTTAAAAAAAGAAGACTGAATTAAAATCATACTGTTGTTCTTGAATATTAAACAAAAAGAAAACTTAATGTAATCTAAAGTAATCATAAGTAGTCATGATTACATGAAGGAAAAGTAATCAGATGTAATTGATTACTTTAAAAAATGTCTGTAATCAGCTTGTAATCGATTACTTTTAAAATCCAAAGTAATTGTAATTTAATCGATTACTTTTGAAAGTAATCGACCCCATCCCTGCCTAGGGGACAAGAATGAAATCTTTGAAATAGTTTTAAGAGTACATATTATTGATGCAAAGACATTAAGTATATGTTTAAAGACAAAAGAGATATAAAAAATGCTTAATTTCTCATTTTAGAATGACCTTGACCTTTGACCTTTACATAATTTTACAGGTCAAAGGTCACTTAATCTTATGCAATTGATTTAATGATTCTACGACTTCTCGTTTTGAAAATTTTTAAATATTTTTAATATTCAAAAAGTTTAAGGGGCAATAACTCATTGAAGGGGTCATCGAATACTTTCGCAAAGAATAGATTGAAGAGTCCCCTTAATTAGTTGAAGACATTGATGAAGGTTTCATACCTCTATGGTTTACGGTTTCTGAGGAGTAGTGATAACAAGCATTTCTTGCAAAAGGGGCAATAACTTCGAAAGGGGTCAAAGATCAAGTATGGGGGGTCATTTTTCAGAATTACTTTTAAGATCCAATATCATAAACTATAAAGTTTTTCAATAAGTCTTACAGTTTCAAAACATCTCCAGAAATAAAATAATAATAAACAGAAGCATTTCAAGAGGTCTTCCCACAGAAAGGTGGAAAGACCTAATAATAAACAGAACAATTTCAATAGGTCTTTCCAAAGAAAAGTGGAAAGACCTAATAATAGACAACACTTATATAGTCAAATATATTTTTAATGATAATGTTGATTTTTTTAAAGGTAATGTTTTAATTTATTGTAGAATAATTGTGTTGTCTTGATTTTATGGACACTTTTAACATGTATTAACCATTGAATGATCTGGATGTCTTTACTAGTTGTTTTCCTTAAATTTGTGATATGTATTTAGATCACAAATTTTTTTAAAGTCATAGGTTTGTAACTTCAACTCTCTATAAAACATCCGACGTCTGCTGGCATTGCTGCATGTTAAAAGAGTGGTCTAGATCATCAAAGTTCCACTGATATTCACTTTCAGTAGTATCTAAACTCCACAAAGGAATAGAGAAGCAAATGTTCATTCATTTTTATTTATAAAGTGTTTATAGCCACATACAAAAATGTGTGAGTTACTGCTTAAAATTCATTGCAATTTATTTACAGCATAGTTGTCATGTACTGTGAACTACTTTCTTATACTGGTGAAAGGTGAAAAGTATATATAAACTTTCAGGCAATTTGTTTGTCTTGAAAATTTAAATACCGTAAATACGTAATTATAAATTAAAGAAAATTGAACCAAGCAACTTTAACAGAAAAAAGTATTAACTCAGGTATTGGGATAAATTAAAGTAATTAAATTTTTATTTTGTTTGTTTTTTTAAGTAAGTTGGGGTGTGAAACACAGCAGCCCCGCTTGCAGGCAAAGATCCTCAAGTGAAATACTTTTTGAGAAAAGTTCAAGAACGTTCACTTTCCTGTGCAGGGCCGGATATGGGCCTTATAATTCCCAATAGCAAAATTGATCTCTACCATCAACCAATAAAGTAAACAATCGAAGTTCTGTTTTTAAAAAAAAAACACGAAGGGTAGGAAAATCTCAAGAAAACATTTTAAGAAACTTGATTAAAACTTTATTATAAATGACCTATATTTTCTGATAGATTTACAATTCAGAATAATAAAGTGATAAGATCAATTTATTCATCATAGAAGTTTCTCTCTTGAAAAACATGATGTATTATAATTTCCCAATTAAGTGAACAATTGTTGTTTAATTCCAAATTCAAGGGGCCTAGGCCACATTTCCGAAATGGGGTGGAAAATCCCTGTCTTTTAATGATTTACAACTTAATTACCATCCCTTAAATTGCAAAGTAAAGTTTAAAATGAAGTTCTTTTCATAAATTTAAGAACAAAGCAAGTTAAAAAATTATCAATGGTTGCACATTTTAGTAATATAAAATTTATGCATGAATTTTGATCATCAAAATATGAGCAAAATGGCAAATGGGTACCATTAGCAGTACAGGGGAATTTTGGACTAAGACAAACGCAGGCGATAGTATCGATTACAAATAAATAAATTTAATACAACAGGAAAGAGTAGATAAAATAATCAAAACAATTAGACTGTAATGCTGTTTTCACTGGTAGGTAATTCTAACGTAAAATCTTGCTTTGAAGCCGACAAACCTAAGATTTGACAGCTGCAGCCATGGTACAGATGCTTCAAAAATAAAGCTGGCCCGACTTGTAAAAGTTGGATGCCAGGTGTTTGAACAGACTAATCAATTTCATAAGTAATATTTTGCATTTTATGAACATGATGTAAATAAAATGCTAAATAAGGTCAGGGGTGTGCAATTTTAAAAAATCAATAATTACTAGACCTCGGGTTAGTGTAAGCTTTAAACTACTATCCCCAAGCAAATACAAAGTTAGTGCAAATATAGGGGCAAAATTAAAATAAAACTACAATAATGCTGAAAAGAAATTAATGCTAAAAAAAGTCGGGATACTGATGTCATTCTTTTAAAATTAAAGTTTAATTCTCACTATCAATTTAAAACATGTATAATTACGGGTACTTATAAACATAGTACAGGCACGTAGCATCGTTTTTGAAAGTGGGGGGGGGGGCAACCAGAGAAAATTTTTTTTTGCTTACCAGAAAAAAGTTGACAAGCAAAAAAAAAGGGGGGGGGGGTAGTGGCCAACTTTTTCGAAGCCAACTTACTATCACTTCCAATTTTTTCCCTACAATCCTTGATATCACTATACTATTGTATGAAGTGGGGGGCCAACCATCCTTTCAATGAACATTTACTATAGTAAAGGTTTTGTTGGGGAAAAAAGTGGGGGGGGGGCCAGGCCCCCCGGATGCTACGTCCCTGTAGTACAATAGAGTACTTCAGATTATGATAGAGTATGTACTTCAGAGTGCGCTAGAAAAATTGTGTAACTCGATCAATAATAAAACTGTTTATTTATGCATATATGACTTGATTAAACAGTATCATAAAATAATATGGCAATATCTGCGTCAAATATTTGGGGGGGGGGGGGGGTAGTGATGTTTAAAAAAAGGAAAACAAAATTCATGATTCAATGCATTTATGATATTAATATCTTATTCTCGATTACTACATTGTATTTCTTTCAGATTTAAATTATCAAGTAAATTTTATCTATCAAAAAATAAAATTAATTGCATTACATAAATTGAAAACAAAATTAATTCATTTAAATTTATTAAGAGTGAACGTCATCCTTTAAACATTTATGGATAATATTTTATTTTTGATTTTGGTACATCAACCAGAAGTTAAAAGTATACACGCTATAACTTGCGCCAGTTAAAATACGATTCGAAATTGATATAATTTGTTTATCAATCAAAGTTACGAAAATATTGCAAATCACACCATTAAAATTAAACGCGTTACAAAGTTATCAAATTATGATTATTTATTATCCTGAAAGGAAAGAAAAATAGCTATTTTTAAATAAACCCATCACGTGACGCCGTCGCTACTTTTAGATTGATAAACACACGTGGCGTAAAGAAAACAAGGTAGGCTGTTTGAGATACTACTCACTTTTGACGTGGTTGGCAAGTGTCTTACTTAATGATACTTATATTTTATTGTTTTCAGTACCAACCATCTTCTCTATTATGATGCATATTAACCATATATTAATAATTGTTGTCAAAATGCAACATGCCGCGTTGTCTGTGAGTTCCCGTGGACATGTGTTTCTATATATAGGTCTACTGTTTACGCACTTCCTTCATCAATATTCATGAAAAGACTGAATTTTGAATTCCTAGATATTATTTAATTGTTTTGTTATTACAACGACATCTATAGTACAATTTTGTGGAAAGTATTATTTTTCATAACACTTCATGTGTTTTAAATCATTTATCATTTTGTTTTACACAAAATTCTGCGTTCATATAGCGTATATGACTTTAAGTAAAACATAGGTTTTGTTTTACTTATTCTATTTATTCAATTATTATACTTTTTTTTTATTTAATTATTTTGTAAATAGAATATAAAATTAACCTCTCAAAAATACAACAAATTAAGTCAGGTATATTATTTAGTAACACCCTGTACTGTGATCTATTTTTAGCTAAAATGTAACCTACATTATAACTGTGTCTTTTAATTAACAGTATTTAAAGACCACTGCAGCATTAGAAGATAGAAATTGAGTATTTTAACAACTAATTACAGTGTTCTGCACTCCGTAATAAACATTGACGGTCATTTATCAATTAAGTAGATATACCACTTAAGGACAGATGATACAAACATTTTTTTTCTTTTAAAAAGATTAAATATCATGTCACAAGTTTAGAAAAGTGGATAGTTCTTAGAATTTTTTCTCAGAAGAACTGGAAAATGAAATAGATTTGGAAAATGTTAGTAATATTTCAATAAAAAAACGAATAAAGAAAAATCACATTCAGTAAAAGTTTACAGGTGAAAATAAATTTCAGAATATTTTATCCTGGCGCTAAAAGTGTAATATAAACCTTGGAAAAATATACCAAGCGAGGTGAATTTTTAGAGAAAGATCGAAATGACAAAAAATTGGCAATTTCACATAGGCTGATTTTTACCAATTAGCTTTTCCTAATAAAATTCAAGTTTTATAAGGTTAAATCTTATTCTAGGTTTTTCAACCTCATGGAATAATTTTAAACGTAAATAAACCTCTTCATTGGGGTTAACCCAACAGTATGAAAATAACCTCACACTGCTGGAAAATACGTTCATTTTTCCCCACAATATATCTCTCGTAAGATTTAAGGTGCAATTCACTGGACAATAATCAAAATTTTGACAATTCCTTTCGTGAAATCTTTTTATTTGATAACATGCTATGATTTGAAAAGCTTCCATGATAAAAAAAAAATTATCGGATAATTCATTTCTTAGGTACAAATATGGTCGTTATACATGAATACCTTAAACACTATTTTTTTGACGAGTTGCAACAATTTACGCCATTCAACTCTCTTCTTTTTTTTTCAGAACAATATGCACTATATTTTTGACGTCAAGTACAATATAATGATGACGAAACAATGGAGATATTCATACTCATCCATGGTAGTTCATGAAAATATGAACAGTCTTATAAGTTGCCACGAACCTTAAGGAAAATATGAGTTCTTTCGTTTGAGGAACGAATTAGACAGAAACCAATTTCTACTTGATGTGATAATGAATTACTTTTTCGGAATTACAAGGTTTTCTTTCGAATCATGTGGTTCTTTAGAACCGGTCTCGTTAGCAAGGCTATATAAGAGGTGAATAGTGGTTTAAGGGGGATGTACAAGCCAATTGGATCTAGTCTGGTATGAAATAAGAAATGCCAAGAATGCGCTTAATACTCGTCTAAACTAGCCCAAAGTTACTCAAAGTGTTAATGCACTAGTTACCCTCTGTTAGAGACCAAAATTAGTGAATAATTAAATTTATTTTGTTTTAATTAGGAGGAAATTAATCATGGTAGAACTGCGCAGCTACAGCATTCACGAGATGAAAAATGCATTGAAAATGGTATTAGTTTGATTCATTGATAATATGGCTACAACCATTTGTTTCGCTTTTTTCTTGTCATTTTCTAAAATTCTTGAAAATTTGATTTTTCATATGTGTGTCTTCCTGAGGCCATGTGTTTATTTCGTCCGCCATTCCTCTGTCACACAGAGTTCGAATAACATTGATTTTAGAATAAATGCGACCATAATAACATCAAGACAAGACATTACTAAGTTATAACCATTAGGTAATATTACTTACTACTTTTATTTGTTGCATCGCTTCGTCTGATTAATGAAAAAACGCGATTTTAACCCCACTCCAGCAAATCGGGAAAAACTGTTCTGTTCGCAGCTCGAGTTTCCTAGCAAATATTATTACACTGAGCACGTGGTTGGCATGTGCATATATCTGCTGTGGATAGATGCGTTTATTACGATGATTATATTTAATTTTTCGCAAAACAAGTCTTGATAATTTGTTTGTTTCTTTAAAACTCAAGAAAAAAGCTAAAAAATGCCCTAAACATATGTGTTTACGTCGGGTCTTTTTTCTGTGGCGATAGAAGTTATTTTGAAATGGGGCACTGCAAGGAGGATGCTTAGCATTTAATTTGAAAATGTTAAACAATATGCGGTGCAAGAAAAAGAAATTGCAATTACATGTCTTACATTCGAAAAGTTGGTACATATGTCTACTTTGTTTAGCAGTTAAATAGAAAAAATAGGCAGTTAAAGTATTTCCTTCATGCACCTCATGTAAATAGCTTGATTGTTTGCAATGACCAACACATTGTATGGAGTAATGTTTGGACATAAAAACGCATCATGTCTCATTATATTGACTACGTTGTAAGCTCTCACTTATTTAACATACGAAGCTTGATAAAATATATTGAGTTGTTTCTTTGAAATTTAGAAGCAATCACAATATTTGCAAACAAAGGTCCATTGCATATGCTATGTCTATCATCGCAAAAAAATGACAGACTAACCCCCCCCCCTTCCGAAAATCCTATGTTCTTTTTTCAAAATAGTGCCAAAGATTAAAAAAAATTGCATTACTAAGTATGTGATGGAACATGTGCTAGCCTTATAAGACCATTTGTTATAAAAAATATTTGGTTGCCCTCTCTCCCGATCTACTGCCTAGAAATGGCCCGACTCAATTTTATTTTACATCCAATTACAGGATGGTTTTTTTTGCGTCAACAAATACGTATGTATGTATGTTTAAATTTTAAGGATTTTTTTTTCTCACTATAAATACGGACCCAATAATTTTCCCTGAGTTGGGAGGTCCACCAAACGTCATTTCAAAGATGGTATAAAATATTTAATTATGTTGATTTTTTTTCTTTTTTTCTCTGTAAAATTGTAATTTTGACAAAATGGTCAAATAGAAAAAAAAAATTCATTAAATCTTCTAACCCACTCTGAATGATTTTATTCCTTTTCAAATGTTGCTCCGCTGTAATGAAAATTGTAAATGTTTATTTGACAGAGTATACGGGGGGGGGGGGGGTTGATCAAAAGTAAACGATATCTTAGGTATTTGATATTTATATTATTGTTGAAATATTCAAGTATTTTTCAAAGTGTAAATTGAAGATCTTTGATAGCATATTGCTTATAGCATATTGCTTAATTAAAAACAAACCCCTTTTCAAACTTGCTTTCACCGGGCAACATAACAAGTATCATATTCAACAATCTGCCTTCCTTCACTAAAACGATCTATCCAATCATTGATTGAATTATTAGGAAGTCATTTGTCTTAATAAACTATGAACAAATTCTTATACGTTACTTCAAAGGCAATTTTAAGATATACCATAAATATTTTAGTCGTTTGTTGAATGAGTTCCACTGAGACAACCATTTTTCGTCACAAGTACCTGCATAATGACTTCATTTTCATATTGTGAGCAAAACTTTATTCAGCATATGCTATTTATAGAGTGTGCACCAAATTTGTTTCTAATCTAAATTGTGGTTTGGTAGATATAGAGATAGTTCGAGAACTTTTTGATCACCCCTCTTACTAGTTGAACCCGTGGGGATCCGGGTTAGAATAGATCCTCAGTACCCCCTTGCTTGTCGTAAAAGGCGACTAAATGGGGCGGTCCTTCGGATGAGACCGTATAAACCGAGGCCCCGTGTCACAGCAGGCGTGGCACGATAAAGATCCCTCCCTGCTCAAAGGCCCTGAGTGCCGAGCATAGGTCTAAATTTGTAGCCCTTCACCGGCAATGGTGACGTCTCCATATCAGTGAAATATTCTGGAGCGGGACGTAAAACAGTATACAATCAATCAATCAATCCTACTAGTTGATACTAACACAAGGTTTTTCATATCGATTTTATGTGTTTAATTTCTTTGTGTTTCAATGGTGATAATCAAACTTTTGATAGATATAATAAGTTATCTGTGGCAAACTTACAAACTCTTAATTTTAAACTTTGATGGTGCTCATTTTTGAAAGAGTTTATTTCAATACGTACACTATTGAACAACTGTTCGATAATAATACTAAATAAATTACACTATAACACAATTCCTCTTTTAAAAGTGTTCATATTATTTGAAATATTTTGCAACTGTAATTCTCTTCTACATTTAAAGATTGTTATGTCCCTCCATATTAAGAAGAGGTCTGGAAAACAAAATTCCGTGCTAAAAATAGAACACGTGCTGCTATCAATGAACTACTTTCAGGGTTCTTTACACTCTTTTTGAAGACAACGATACCTTGTTTTGAACTTAAAATTATCATTTAAAAGTGCAATATTTAGACATTTTCTCAACAAATGGTTGTAGAGGGAACATTGATGCACAGTTTGCGTATTTTTTTGGATTTTTTAAGGCTCTGCTGAATTCTGTAGCTGCGCAGTTCTAAGGAGCATATCAAAAGTATTTTTCTGCAAAAGTATACATTATATATGCACAACATGCATTCAGTTATGCATGTTTATTGTATCTTTATCATAAGGGTTTAAAATTTGATCAAAATATAATGTACTTTAGCCATTTGAAGAACTGTTTACATTTTGTTCTCACTGCACTAAAGGTGGCCGTACATCCCCCTTAAATACCAGTTTAGGACGACACGTAGAGCACGATAAAGTTTAAATCTCAGATGCAGAACGAAGTGGCGTAGGTCGTGGTTCATCGACATGTTTAGCCATTGTAGATGATATGAAATCACAGAAAATAGAGTTGGAGAGAGATTTGACAGTGTGGAAAACGAGGTCATCAAAGAAATGCCATCTTAGATCTTGTTTTTATAAGATAAGTATTCATTTGAGAATACAATTGATCAGTTTTTGAATAAGTAATAAATTAGTGATAAGAAGGTTTGTAATAGAGAGAATTTGAAAACAAATACATGATTTATTAAATTATGAGAATCGTTAATTCTCGTCAGTATATGATAATAGAAGTTATTTCCAGAAATAGATAATTTGTTTTGTAGAAAGATGGATTTGTTAAAGGAAGAAAACTGGTGTTTCTGAAAAGCAAAACAAATACGTTACGTTAATTTATTTTATTTTTCAATTAATACAAGTATAGAATTTATAAGATATTATATTTGCACTAATATCCAATTAAATATATTTGCTTATCATTTTAAAACGTACTAAATGCATCAGCATTATAACATGGACATTTCCTGAGTATAGAAAATATCGATAAATTAAAATTGTGTGAATTTATTTTTCAATTTCAGTTTCTTGCCATTTTGTCAAATGTGCTACTAAAATGAAAAGTTTTAGATATGTTGAAGAGAAACATTATATTCTTAAGTTTCAGGTGGTATAAAGTATAATGAAGAAGGTGATTTTAAGATCTCCAGAGAAGTACGGTAGATTTTTTTTTCTTTGCGTTTTATGCCAATTGAAAGTTAAATTCAATGCGGACTCCATCACAATGGAAAAGAGAAGCATTTCATATTCTGAACTTTGAGTATAATAATTTGTTTTTCGATTTATTTTAGTAGATCATTCAATCATGAATCTTTAAAGTAGAGTATGGGGCATAGATAATTTTTGTTTGGTATCTCTTAACCTAGTATATGTATTAATGACATATAAATTTTATAGAAGAAAACGAGTTCTACTTGTCTTATGATTAATGCAGGACAGGTACGGCTTTACGAAAGAGAATTAAAGGTTTAGAATATTTCATTTTGATTTTCATTGTAGGTAAACTAAGGTCTCATTTGAATTATCTACTTAGAATTGAAATTTATCAATTGAGTATTAATTTAAAAAAAAAGATCAAGATGGTATAAAATATTTACAGGAATGATAATTCTGCAGTATTTGCAGTGTTGTTTATTGGCTTGATTGAGTTATCTAGAAAAAGAGATCTAAGTATTTAGTTTCAATTCTAAAAAGTTCTGATAACAGAAACTGAATTTTTGTCGGTTTTGATTTTCGAGTAAAAAGGAAATTTTGTCAATGAATTCTAATTTTAAAAATGATTCACCAAAATTGAATTAAATTGTTTCTGAATATTAATTTCATGAGCTGTTTTGCACAATTTTCGTGTTTGGTAGTGTTTGGAAGATTTGAATTTTGATAACGTTGATATATTTCATTTTATAATGAAATGATTATTAATTGGCAACAATTTTTGGAGTAGTTTCTTTTATTGAAATTAGTTTTCAGTGGAAAGTGATTTTTATAATACTGTAGTTTTTTAAAAGCTGTTATTTTTTTTAATTTAAAACAAAAATAGAATTTGAGGGGAATTCAAACTCTAACCAAGCTTAGCATAAAATATTTTATGGATGTTTATCATAACACATATGTGGTGTTTGGTTTTTGGCGGGATTGATTTATTTGAACTTTGGCACAATTTAGCATATTATGCTTTAATAAATGTTTTCCAACCATTTACATGTATATGGTATTGTCATTTGACAATTTATTAAAGATTGTTTTCATTATATTGCTGATACTATGAAATAGAAATTGATTGGATTCGAATGCTTTGCACATTTTATCATAAAATTATTTTATGTTATAGATGTTTATCCAACTACATTTGTGGTGTTGCCATTTGGTGAGTTGGTTAAAGTAGAAAGTGGGTTCTTTATCATACGAGTTTGAATTTATGGATTGAGTTGATAATTCTGATGAAAATAAAGTAAAATTTAATTGGAATTTGAACTTTTTGATAAATTATATCATAAAATGAATGTATGGATTTGTATCCAACCACATTTGTGGTGATGCCATTTGGTGAGATTTGTTTATGTAGAAAGTTTTTCTGCATAAGTAGTAAAGTAAAGGTTGATAATTTTGATGAAAATAAAGTAAAATTTGATTGGAATTTGAAATTTTTGATAAATTATATCATAAAATGAATGTATGGATTTGTATCCAACCACATTTGTAGTGATGTCATTTGGCGAGATTTGTGTGTGTAGAAAGTATTTCTACATAAGTAGTAAAAGTAAAGGTTGATAATTCTGATGAAAATAAAGTACAATTTTATTGGAATTGGAACTTTTTGATAAATCATATCATAAAATGAATTTTTGGATGGTTATCCAACCACATTTGTTTTGATGCCATTTGGTGAGATTGTTTTCAGTAGGAAGTATTTCTACAAATAGTAAAGTAAATATTGATTATTTTATAATTTGATGAAAATAAGATTATCATAACTTGATTATCAAATGGATGTTTATACAAACACATTCATATTTTTCTTAAATTAATAAAAAAAATAATAATAATAATAAAGAAATGATAATTGCAATTCATAAATTTTTAATTTAATGGTGGAATTTTGATTCATTTTATCATTTAATGATAGTATGCATGTTTTGCTAGCCACAATGATGATGACTTTGATTTTTTTAATATAGATTAAGAAAGAGAAAAAAAAAAGAGATCCTATACATATTTACTAAAATATCAGGGTTACAAGATATATGTATCTATCAGTCTTCTAACATCAAAGAACAAGGGCGCTTTTGATTGGCATTCGGCAGGAACCTGGGCGTACTTGAAAAGTGAAAATTTTATTGACATGTCATATGAAATTTCAATATATTTTCAATTTATCGGGTTCCTGTGCAACAGGAACGGAAAATATTTATCCGAAATTGAGCTTTGATTTGCTAAAAAATAACTTGAAAATTGGCCATATCAGACATTTGGTACAAAATGGTACTTTTTTAAACACATTTTAAAAAAATTTTCTATGTCTGGGTCTTCTCTCTATGATTTTGAAACGTTATTTGTGTGTATTTACATTCAAATAAACGAATACACCTTTTTAAAAAATGGAGAGAAGACCCAGAGACCACAAAAAATGAACTTTTCCCCCAAAAATCCAAATGTTCTAATGTGGTGCGTCGTTGTCCTTTTAAAAACATTTGTGCATGTGTAGCGGTGATAGCTCAGTTAGTTAGGCTACCTATTCAGTGCTTTCGAAGCGAAAAGTTTTTGGTTCGAGCCTGGCATGGGGCGTTAATTTTTTTTTTATTCAGGCAAACAACCATTTATTTTGTCAGTTTCCTTTTATGTACTGATGTATTAAAATTTTGAATTAGATAAATTTTGGTTCAGTTTGGTTCTAAAGCGAAATCAATTCCAATCTTCTATTTTAATAATTACATGTACACGTATTATGCATCTATGCATTAAATATTTTAGGTTTAATTTTTGTGACACATTACTATGTTTAAGTACCCCCTAGAAAAAATGGACATAAATGTTACAATTTCATAATATCTTTCAAACTAAATGAAAAAATAACCCATGGACGTGTTTGTAAAATCTGACCAGATATGTTCAGCCAACCAAATCATGGACATTTAAACCATAAATGTTTCGTACAAATAATTCCTGCAGATCACCCGCCAAATGCGCCCATCTTCTTTGTTATTCCAGGTATTATTGGTTATATTCTTCTTACGTTTAATTCAAGCACCATGAGGTATTAATCGGTGTACTAATAATGACAGAGTTTCAAAGAGGCACATATCCAAGGAATTGAGATGGGATTCAAGATATTTCACAGGAATGTGTATTTTGTGCTTTTTTGATATGGGATGATGAATATACTTCTATGTATAACTTAGTCGAATTAATTTGATATATTTGAAGTCTTCTTTCCTGGGACTTCACGATAAATCGTATGGTATGCGTTGAATTTGACTTTAAACTATACTCAAAACTCAAGTGCAGCAAGCATTTATCGATGTATTGATAGGATGTGTGCATAACATCTAGACTTTTACAATCAGACTCACATGGTGAATTGCGTTATGGATTTTCAAAAGGCGGCGGTGTATTGAATTTTTTTTAGGATGGATATACATGTATTGATATTTTCCCGCGTTTCGCTAGTATAGGGGGAAAATGTTGTATTAATGACAAGATGTTTATTCGCATGTTGTGTGGATTGGTCAGAGAGTGATAAGGCTGTCCGAAGGCTTAAAATGCCTTAAAAATATACATTTTATTTTGAGCTAGATTTTAATTTCAATATGTGATCCTTGTTTGAAATTGCAGTTAACTTGAGAGAACAGTTTAATCAGGTATTGTAATAAAGCATTTCTGTGATGTCAGATGACTGTGTTGATCAAGACGGACATTTTTTATGTTCTAAAATGTTGAAGAAAAATCGCTTCGGCACAAGTGCAAAACAAAATTATTGTGCAAAGTTTGTAACATAGATCAATTCATCGTGATCCCTGGTACATAAAAAGTGCTGGGGGAAGGTTTAATATTTACCTCTTAATAAAATAGTTTACGATAAATTAAAATTACCAACGTAAGAAGGGGTATTTTCCATTCTTTATCGCGATTTCTGCAAAAAAAGATAAACTACATACGATCCCCCAGCAAAATTCAGTTACAAGACATACTTCTCTTTTGGATTCACGCAGAATATCTTCAATTTATCCTTGTCTTTCACTTGTGCCAGTCCAATATAAACAGGATTCATAAAACGGAAGTGTAAGGGGAGCGTTTCAAACATAATTTTTTTCTATTGCCTGAATATGTGCATATCGGACAAGCAAAAGGAACAGAGATATTTAAATATCAAATGTTAAACATTATAACAGCACACACGAGCTTAAAAAACAATCCGTACTCTTGAATTAAACACAAGCCCCCATAATAAATCTACATGCCATGAAATAGTTATGACACTTTCCCCGTCATGTCAGCTCAAGTATGCAGTGACTTGACGTCATATTCTATTATGACGTCATATCTAGGTAGTTCAGAGAAGTAACTACAGTTTGAACAGTTTTATATTTTACGGGCAGCCTTATCCTAGCTGCGCAATAGAAATTGATTTTGAGGTGTAGTACTGGTTTTTAAAGGTTGGTCACTTCTATCCGCCGACTTAAGCGAGCAACAGCTAATTTTTTTTTTTAATTTATGTAGGAAGGGTAGAATTGAATATATTTATATACATATATTCATTTTTTTTCTTAGGGTTTTATTGGTAGGTTGTGAGGTCCGTTGCAACATTTTTTGCATCCAGCGGCACTTGGCAACGGA
>NW_026925534.1:0-26164 GCF_032062105.1 Saccostrea cuccullata | reverse complement strand
AGGATAGACAATTGAAGGAAAATATGCAAGTCTATATATAACAAAAAATAAGAAAGTCTTTGAAAAGGTGAAAATTTATAACTTTTAAAGTGTTGTTCCAGGTGGATTTGAACCCTCGACTTTAAAAAAAAAGCCCCCCCCCCAATGTAATAGACAGCGCACATATCAACTGAGCTAGTCTGACTTGAAGAATTAACGCTATAAATTTAAAGCAGATTATCAAAATCAGGTTGTGTTTTTGAAGATTTTTTTTTGTGTATTTCGACCCCCAGGGCAGGGGTGCCCCTTAAAAAATCTTATCTTAAATTATTCCTTACAAAGCAGCCTATCAAAATATTATAATCTTATTTAGGGGCAGTTTTGACCCTAAGGACTTCTAGGCCGAAATTCATGCAAAACATCAATGCTTTAACGGACAAGATTGTGTTTCGGCCAACTTTGGATGTTTATTGTAAAGTTGTAATTAGTAATTCTTATGTATAAAATACAAATGTGAAAACTTTAGCATATATACGGTAGGAAACAACAGATAAATATCAATTTTTAGATGTCACTTCTACGGGAAATTGTTCTCTCCTATAGGTAAATTCTTTTGTCATAGTGAATACATCATTATGATATATTATAAAGAATTTGGTATTTCAAAAGTATCTATATCTTCAATTTTGTAAATATCGGTATATTTAGGTTGAACGATTTTCGTACCATCACCGGAAGTAAAGTTTGAGTCTGCTTAGCAGAAATAAAAAATGTATGTTTAAAAACAAACAATTGTCACTATTATGGAGTTATAAGGGTTTTTTAGCTGTTCCTCATATGTAAGTCCTTTTATTAAATTTCTGATGTATGGAACAGTGAGTTGAGCCTAATTTGATTCATTTTTGAAAAGCATCGGATAAAAAAATCATATACTTGTAGATAACTGCTTGTTGCATTTTTGTTAAAACAAATTTATCACCTTCTCTCAACAAAAGATAAAATAAAAAAAAATACATCATCATTTGCATGAAAATCGCTCATTATGACCAATATTAAAAAAAAAACCATCAGTGACCCCAATTTCCCATTTCATCATTATAAACTACTTAATATTGTGACTGATCATGACTTAGCTGTAAGAAGTTTGATACAAAATATTTTATTGCCTTTTAGGTTTTCAAAACCCAAACTATGTTACTTTTTAAGTGTTAATATGTCATACAATAATTTACGATCATACATTTTAGATATTTGTTCAATGATTTTTTTTTTATTTTTTATTGTAGTATTCAAAAATAAAATTATTATTATAGCCAAATGAATGATTTATGTGATATAATATAATAAGATAAAGGTGATAAAGGTCAAAGTGTTAAAATTCAAGTGCAAGTGCAAAAAGGTGAACTTAATTGTACCGTAGCTAAGTTGGATACACACTGACCCCTATTTTGTCTACGATTTTGAGCCATACTATATGAATATTTATCCAGAATATACTAGTTAGAATCCGTGATATAAAAACTTTCATGAGTGACATACCTTTGTTTCAATTTACAATTATAGTAATTTAATGTAGATAATTACTTTATTCAATTGAAGGCATTTTCCTGTTCAATAGTGAGGATTATGCGTTGTCAACAAGCAAACCTCTCGCTGAATGGTGTATTGGTAAGGTTTCTATGATTAATCTCGGTGAAAAAGATAAACATTACTTTGTCCATAGTAGTGGCTTTGATATTTCTTCAGAAAAAATAATTTAACATGTATTTTTTTTATATTTCAGAGCCAAGAACTGTGCCACAGAATGATTCAGCGTGTCACGGTACTTCTCTGAATTAAATTATATCTATCGCATTTTAGAGTTAACCACTTTCGAAATTCCCAGAAAAGTGAAAAATAGTAGCATCAATTAATCAAGACATACATGTATCTTCCTTTCCTCATGTCAATTCAACTTTTCTTCAAAGTTACATGTAATTCAGAAGAAAAATATTTGCTGATTTGTTTTTTTATTGAAGAGATAAAATATTACAATCTAGGACATTCTGCCGAGGAAGACTTTACAAATTTAGATATTTACCAGTTATCAATATAACTGACGACTTGAATAAATAGGATAAATAATTTTCACCAGAAAAGTGAATACTTTTCTTAAAGGTTTCTCATCTCCTACAAAAAGATTTTCCTTAAAATTTCCTTACTGCCATTTTTGTATGATTCATCTTTCATTAATATGATAATTTATCATGTAATAATGCAATAAAATGAAAAAGAATGCCAATTCCAATAGCGTATGGATATACACGGTTTTTTTTAAATTTTATATAGGGGCCTTATCAGTGCTTCATGAAGATCCGTGGAAAAGTAAGATTTTTTTTTCATTTGAATGAAAATAATAATAAAAAAAATGCTGATGTTTATATTGTCTCATTATTTATGGCTGTTTATGTCTGTTTTCGTTGAAATTGTAAATAAATTGAATAAATTGAATTCGTGAACAAATCAGTTTTGTTTTGTTAAAGATCAAAAACAACTTAAGCCTAATAGGACTCATTCGTTATATTTATGACGTCAGGTGTCGCTGGTGTACTAGAGGTGGTAACATGTACGTAAACGCTTAAATCACCGCGGCGCTTGTAACAATGTAAACAAATGGACGTGTTCTCGAACTTGGAGCTAAACCATGCTAAACGGAGGGGTGCGCAGCACAGTTAAGGATACAAATGGAAATATCGGCGATTTTTAAAGATAAAAAATACATACTTTATTAGGATGGGTGATTCTTTTTAGGACTTCATTGATATTAAAAAATATAATGTGGTTTAAATCTACATGTCGGGGACATTTAGATTTTGTTTTTAGACTTGTCATGTGATGTCGACCTCACATGACTTTGGCAAATAAACTTGCTGTTTAGAGGTCATCTATAAATTTCAATATTGCAAAAGCATAACCAAGTTAAAAATCTTACTTAGTTTATTTTATAATTCTTTTCAACACTATATGTGGTTTGTGAAAAGTGCTGCGAACCTATATATATTCCCTTTTTTAATTGGTAAAATTAAATTTGTTGGACGGCAGGTTGAATATTTTGCTGGTCAACTACATTAAATATAGCTATAATTAATTTATTTGCAAGATTTCAAGAGGTTCGCAGCACTTTTCAAATATCTTAATGCTTCTTGCGTTTATGTATAAAATTTTAACAGGATACATTGAGGATATGCCCTTGCAATATATCGATTTATTAGGACCCTTACATTACTTTTTCAATGAATCTGCATACAAACACACAACAGTATCGCTTGTCTAGAGAATGCACGTACAATTTATAAATAAAATACTAAAATAGACATCGCATTCCAAGTTAACTGATTTTTATTTTACTGCAAATAAAATTTTATTTCAGAACAAAAGACATTTTTCATTGTACAAAATGTGACTTGATCAGCCTCTCACTGTGAACATACTGCGTCTTTTCTGCGAAATGACGTCACATTGACAAGTGCATTGCGATCGATGCATCGTTTATATACTGTTGTTTGGGATTTAACAAACGACAAAACTGCATGTAACATAAAGTTTGTATGTAGTATACAGCTATCCAGATGTTTGAAATAGCAAATAATTTTATTTTGTGGTAGCTTGAGGACATTATATTATGTGTGACGTCATAGTAAACATTTACCGTACAAATTAGGCCCCGCCTCCTTACTGTAACCTTAACTGTGCTGCGTGAATCGATCTTTAATCGAGCTGTCACAACCGGGAGAAAGGTTTATCCGAATCTGTGGTAATTATTTTTTGTAAATAATATACATTTATGGAAACCTTCTAAGAATTATCTATCGAATGTAACATGCCTATATGACCAGGTCTGGTACAGTCACTAGATTTAGCTACGTAGCTTGATTTACCTACATAGGTTTATTTACCTACCTGAGGTAGCTTTATTTAGCTACCAAAATGATTTATTTGTGTTAAAAAGCAATTTTCTCAGGGTGTTCAGTGAATGTCATTTTGAGGCAGTGATCATTTTCAACTTTGAACTCATCTAAAAACAACTCATGAAAAAATCCCTCTTGAAAAAATGTCTTTCTGCGCAATTGCAATCAAAGTTCTGAAAGTTTTGGGGCTATGTATGACAGTTAGAACAGTTACTCCTTGTATGAAATGTCAAAGAAGTCCAGTTCCGATTAACACGATAATAGGTCGGTAATTATTCAGCACAATGTGAAGTTATCATACTCGGGCATGCCTCACCGAGAGGACAGTTAACCAAACAATGGATTTGCTTGTTTTGCTCTAAATCGTCCAAACGCAGCGATGTAAAAACTATCTCTGCTTTGGATTGTTTTTTAGCCTCCCTGGTATAAATAACAATAGTCATTTAATTGCGACTTTTTATCTCTTTGTAATAAAAAGAAAACTTTTGAAAACTTACCTTGAAATAGCTAAATAAAGCTACGTAGGTAATTCTACCTACGTAGCTAAATCTAGTGATTTTACTGGACCTGATGACGAAGATAATGCAACGACAAAGCATTGAGTTTACAATCTACATTTTTGTAGATTGTCGGATGTATTATGATCTTTACCACTTACTCAAACACTGGATTCAAATGAAATTAGCATATGATATGAATGCTTATGGCTATTTTTTGTTATTTATTCCTTTTTACATGACAGCAGAAACATATAAAACCACATATGTCTCTGATGACAATCATCGCACAGCTGGGTTATCTTTCTCTACACTGGTTACATACTGTTGCATTTCGTTGTTATTGTTTAAAAGAGCAACGTCCCAAATGATCATCAAGGGTAATTAAGTGCAACATTATATTCATTGCATGCAAGGCAAATACAAACTAAACATTCATTTTTTTGAACAGATTACAAAAAAAAAAAATCATAATAAACTAAACTGGAACAAACACAAACGTCATATTTCAACCCCCACCAAAAGACTCTCCAGATCCTACACAGAGATAGATTAAGTGGCCATTTATTGATACTGGATAAAGATTACTGATTTCTGAACAGCCTCATATTGTTTGTTTTTTTTTAAATTAAAAAGAATTGAGACTGGTACTTTTACATTGATGTAAGTCGCTTACATTTCACAGTGGTTAGAGTGTCTGCCCTGTCTACAGTCGCCAAAGCTAAGAGCTGAACCTAATGTCGAAGGTTCAAATCCACTGTTACGTGGAGAGATGAGACCGTATAAACCGTGGTCCTGTTTTGCAGTAGGTGTTGGCACAAAAAAGATCCACCACTGCTCAATGGCCCACAGTGCCGAGAATAGGTATCTTTGCAGTCCGCCATCAGCAAATGATGTTGTCTACATATGAGTAAAAATTCTTAAAAGGGACATTAGACAATATTTGTATGTTGCAACAAACAAACATAGATTTAATACGTGCCCTTATATTTTATACTGCATATGAATAACTTGAAATTTATTTGTTATAATAAAGGTAAAAATGAGTACAAATATTTTAAAGTTATAATTTGCTAGTCCATTTTATACAGTACCGGTATTTGTGATTCTATAATGTGACCCTCAACAAATTAGTTTACATATACAATTTCATTAAGATATACTCAGAAATTAAATAAGCCCTGCTGCATGTAAAAACAAATAAAAGGAATATATACATGTAGTAGCTGTTATTGTACAACTGAATACAAAAAACATATAATTTTACAGCCCTCTGAAAAAAGAATGTATTATCAGGACAATGGATAGACCTCACTTACAGACTGACTTTATATTTGTTTCTGAATAAAAACCTATACTGAGTAAATTGGGTTATTTTTGAATTATTTAAGAATATATATTTTTCCATTTTATTTTATTTAGGACATCAGCAGGTAAAATAAGATGTCAAATCTTACAGGGAGCTTTATTATGGCTGGATGGTACATGTAACATAAAAATTCTATTTTTTCCCATCCTATTCATGAAGTGGCATCCATCCTATTGTCAGTGCTGCCAGGAAAAAAAAGAACTGGTAAGTAATCGCATTTGTGTTTTTTTAAATAAAAGAAAGTACTCATAAGGCAAACCTAAGCAATACTTCCATGCTTCCAATTTTAATTCTTAAAAAATGTACTTCCTTTTATTATCACTAGGTATTACAACCTAAGACAAAGTGTTGAGATGTTTGACAGATTCACAGAGAAAATGTTCTGCTGGAATTATGGGGCAACATTCACCCTGTACACACACAGACTAGTTATGCTCATACTTGGAAAATTATCTAATAGATGAACTACAATAATCTTGTATGCAGTATCTTCCTAATTTTCACAAACTTACAATTACTATGATAAGGATTCCATCTTCATTTGAAAAGTAGATCAATTTTATTTATAAATTAAAAATATTTAAAGACAGTTTATTTTAACAAAAAACAAGTACATTCATGATAATGCTATTACTCTATACTAATAATTGCTACTCATTCTTATTTGAAGGGATGCCACCAAAAACTGAAAGAGAAAAGAATCTTATGTACTCAAACAATCCCTGGCAAGAGAAATTAATTTGTAAAATGAAAGAATGCACAGACTTAACATTTTAATATTTGTTTGTACAAAAATTGACACTGAAAGGAATTTACTGTTTGTGTAGTTAAAATAGCGGGCTTCATATTTTAGCTGCTTTTACGCAGAAGAGGATATGCTAATATTCATGAATACACTAGAATTCATTTATAAATAAAATATACAAAACTAATATTTGAGGCGCTAATTCATGATTATGCCAACTACTCCATATTCATTGATTGCGCTAAATTTTGAAAACACCAAATTATGTACATGTACAGTATCTTTCTAAAGCTTGAACTTTTCTCTGTTAAGGATTTTGCTTATTTTATTCATGGCTGTAAATAAATAAAACAATAAAGATAGTATTAAATATTTATACATGTTTATTCTTTTCTTACTTAAATTTGAGCATGCAGGTACAATGTTCTTGTAAACCAGTGTTCGTGGATTTTACGAGTATCTCTTGCCCATGGATTTTGTTAACATATTGATTGAATCTACATTATCAATGAGTTATAATCCACAAAATTACATAACCATGAACAGTTTTTCTTGTCCATGAACATTGAACCCCACAAATTAATATGACTAAAAGGATTCCACAGAATTCATAATACATGTACTATCATTTTTAGTTCTTTTTCAAAGCAAGCAAAAAGATTTTTTTTTAATTTTTTCTAGAAATTAAAAATGTGTCAAAAATTCTTAAAACTACGTACTTGTGTTCTGAAATTGAAAAAGTAATAGTTGTACATTTTTAATTTCTAAGCACATCTCACTTTATAGCCTAATCATGCTAATAGCTTCTACAATATGTACCAATATGAGAAAGATTGACAGCTTAAATGCTTGCTCTGAATTTTTCATATCTTTGTTAAAGAATATGGCTGATCTTAAAGAAACATCACAGTAACTGCTAGTTATCATTGGGAATACTGGTCTAAACTTCATGATGCACACTTTAGTTCATATCTCTTGAGGAACAGCTCAGTCTTTGTACCTTCTTCTTGTCTTGACTGCAGCCACGGAGCTGTAGGACTTGTATTGCTGGAGTTTTAAAGTCCAAAACTGGATGTGAAGTTTACTGCATCCTTCTTTTGTCTACCCTTATCTCCTGTAAACAAGGAACTGTGCAAATATTATTTTTGTTTTGTAATTGTATTGAGTTAAAGTAGAATATAAGATAAAACTAGATCTTTTTGTCGTTCAACAAAAACGGAGGGCTTTTCGATCCCTTAAGAAAAATCAATATTACACAGTAAAAAAAAACTCATATAATGCAATATCGCAAAAGTTCTTTTGAGATCAATACATAATTGGAAACATTACATTTTTCTTTGTACTTTAGTGTCTACTCAAAGAGACATAACTCTTTCGTGGTTATTAAACACATATGAAAATGTACGGTTTAAAACTCCTATAAGGGCTTAAAAAGTGACCCCACGGCCCATGATTTTTAAACTGTACTCTTTATGCTTGATATAATACCAAAATAAGTTTGAAGATTGGTTGAGAATTAAAAAAGTTACTGGGAAAAGCCGTTTTCTGTACTGATCCCTAAAATCCTTCTATTTTAGGGGGTTTTATTTTCATGACCTTACCCTCTGAAGACAATGCTTGAGTCAAGGTTCATATGAAATTTCACGAGAATTGCTTGCCCACCTCTTGAGATAATGGAACAAACGTGTTTTCAAATTCAACATAGAAATCTCCATAGACAATTTTAAGGGACTCATAAAACCGGAAGTACTTTCGAGATGCATACCTAAATTAAAACGTAGAGAGCATATAACGTTACAAACAGATGGACAAAGAGAGATAACTCTTGCAGAAATATTTTCTAAAAGACTTAAAAATGCAATAATTCACGTCTCTAAAACTCCTATAAGGGGTCAGAAAGTGACCCCACGGACCATATTTTTTAGACTGTCCTTTTTATGCTTAAGTCAAATCTGAAAACTATTTGAAAATTCTTTGAGAAATAAAAAAGTTACAAGCAAAGATCTGTTTTCAATGTTGGCCCCTAGAAATCCCTTATTTTCCAAAATTTTAATATGTTATTCTGATGATGTCACAACAGCATCAGAGTCATTCTGTATACAAAATATCACAAGAAAATGTTAATTACTTAAGAGATAATGTGGCATGATTAATTTCAATTTAAAATACAACTTTCAAGACCCATAAAACCGGAAGTTCTGTTCTGAATGATATGAAACTTACAGTATATGTTCTACTAATTAGTTCTAGCATATTTTTATCCTCAAAATAATTTTTGTAACGTTATTTTGACTTTCAAAAATTTCCTCCCCCCTTCTTCAATGTTTGAAGTCTTATATCTCGAAAAGTATCTGTGGTCAAAATTTACCTACGCGCACTTATTTATTGGATAAGGTCTCTAGAATTCATATCTTAAATTTTGGAGTCTAGACACTAAAATTAAAAATGTTTTTGGCTTCTTTAGAAATTTCAGTTTTTCTTCGGTAGAGACCGGAAGTGACTATACAGGAAATTGTTCTTGTTTCATGCACGTGAGATTTAAATTTGCTATTTAGTGGTTATTAAATAAATCACCTAGTTTTAAAGGTACTCCCCATATGCTGAACGATAGAAGTGTTCAGTATAATAATAATAACTAGACCTTATTTTTGTCGTTCAACAAAAACGGAGGGCTTTTCGATCCCTTAAAATAAAGAATCTTAAAAGAAAAATAAATATTTTACAATATAAAAAAAATCATATAATACAATATTGCAAAAGTGTTTTTGAGATCAATACTTAATTGGAAACATAACAATTCTCTTTGTACATCAGTGTCTACTCAAAGAGACATAACTCTTTCGTGGTTATTAAACACAAACGAAAATGTACTGTTTTTCAATCCACTATAACTCCTATAAGGGATCAAAAAGTGACCCACGGCCCATAATTTTTAAACTTTATGTTTGATGTAATACGAAAATTTGTTTGAAGATTGGATGCGAATTTAAAAAGATACATACCTTTTATTATTAGGGATTTTTATTTTCAAGACATTTCCACCTGGAGACAATGATGTCGTCAATATCAATATGAAATTTCACGAGAATTCCTTGCCTACTTTTTGAGACAATGGAAAAAGTTTGATTTCATTCAATTTAACATAGAAATCTCCATAGGCTATTTTAAGGAACTCATAAAACCGGAAGTACACTTCAGATGCATACCAAAATTGAAACAGAGACAGCATATAACGTTCCAAACAGGTGGGCAAAGGAAGATAACTCTTGCACAAATATTTCCTTAAAAAACTTAAAAATTCAATATTTCAGGTCTCTAAAACTCCTATAAGGGGTCACAAAAGGACCCCACGGACCATAATTTTTAGACTGTCCTCTTTATGTTGAATTCAAATCTGAAAACTATTTGAAAATCCACTTAGAAATAAAAAAGTTACGGAAAAAAGTCTTTTTCTAATGTTGGCCCCTAGAAATCCCTTAATTTTTTGTATTTCATTTTTATAATTTAATCAGGTTGGGACAATATCAGAGTCATTTCACCCTCAAAATTTCATAAAAATATCTTGACCATTTTAAGAGAAAACGTGTGATGCCTGATTTCAATTTAACATAGAAACTCCCGTAGACAAATTTCAAAGACCCATAAAACCGGAAGTTCTCCTCTGATTAATATGAAACTCATAGCATTTGTTCTACTAATTAGTTCCAAAATGTTTCTATGCTCAAAATAATTTTAGTAATGTTTTTGTGACTTTTTAAAATTCCATCCCCCCTTCCTGAATGTTTGAAGTCTCATTATCTCAAAAAGTATCTGTGGTCGAAAATCCTGTACCCGCACTTTTTTATAGTATTTGTTCTTTAGAATTTATATTTTAAATTTGAGAAAGTATACTTAAAAAATGAAAATAATATAGGGTATCGTGGAAAATTTAGTTTTTCTTTAGTATAAACCGGAAGTGACCTTACCGGAAGTTTATCTTGTTTTAGACGGGAGATATTTGCATTTGCTATTTAGTGGTTATAAAATAAAATAGGTATTTTTAAAGACAATCCCTAAACGCTGAGCAAAAAAAGTGCTAAGTATAATAAGAATAATAATAAAAAAGACGAAAACAATAGGTCTTTTCGACAAAAGTCGAAAAGCCCTAACTAGACCTTATTTTTGTCGTTCAACAAAAACGGAGGGCTTTTCAACGTTTAAAAATCAAGAGCTTTAAAAACTTACATGATATAAAACTCAGAAGGTTCAATTTCACAAAAGTTCTTTTAAGATAAATACTGAACTGAAAACATAACGATTCTTTTTGTCCATCATTTTCTACTCAAAGAGAAATAACTCTTTCATCAATATTTAAAACATATGAAAATGTATTTTTTTTCAATCCACTAAAACTCATATAAGGGGTCAAAAAGTGACCCCACGGGTAATATTTTTTAAAATGTACTCTTTATGCTTAATGCAAAACCAAAATAAGTTTAAAGATTGCTTGAAAAATAAAAAAGCTATGGAGAAGAGGCTGTTTTCTGAATTGAACCCTAAAGTCCCTTCTATTTAAGGGATTTTTCTTTCCCTGACATTACCAACTGGAGACAATGATTGAGTCATTATTCATTTAAATATCACGAGAATCGCTTACTTCCCTTTTGATATATGGGACATTCTATGATTTCATATTTAACATAGAAATCTCCATAAAGAATTTTAAGGGCCTCATAAAACCGGAAGTACTCTCTATATGCATATCAAAATTGAAACATAGAGAGCATATTAGACTGCAAACAGGTTGACAAAGGGAGATAACTCTTGCATCTTTATTTTTAAAATTACTTAAAAATACATAAATTCAGGTCTCTAAAACACCCATAAGGGATCAAAAAATGACCCCACGGACCATTATTTTTAAATTGCCCTTGTTACGCTTAACTCAAAACCGAAATCAGTTTGAAGATCTATGTACAAATAAAAAAGTAATAAACAAAAAACTATTTTCTGTACTGACCCCTAAAATTCCTTTTATTTTAAGGAGTTTTATTTTCATGACCTAAGCACCGAAAGACAATGCTAAAGTAGTTTTTCATGTGAAATATTATGAGACTTCCTTGCTTCCCTTTGAAAATAATGGACATCGTATGATTTCAAATTTAACATGGAAATCTCCATAGGCAATTTTAGGGTACTTATAAAACCGGAAGTACACTACATATCCATACCAAAATTGAAACATAGAGAGCATATTAGTCTTCAAATAGATTGCCAAAGGGAGATAACTCTTGCACAATTAATTTTGAAAATACATTAAAATACAAAATTTCAGGTCTCTAAAACTCCTTTAAGGGGTCAAAAAGTCACCCCACGGACCATATTTTTTAGACTGTCCTTTGTATGCTTAAGTCAAATCTGAAAACTATTTGAAAATTCATTGAGAAATAAAAAAGTTATAGGCAAAGGTCTGTTTTCAAGGTTGGCCCCTAAAAATCCCCTATTTTCAAAAATTTCAATTTAATAATTTGATGAAGTCACAACAGTTTCAGAGTCATTTTGCATACAAAATATTACAAGAAAATGTTGAATACTTTAAGAGATAATGTTCCATGATTAATTTAGCGTGATTTCAAACTAAACATAGAAATCTACATAGGCAAATTTAAGGCACTCATAAAACCGGAAGTACTTTTCATATGCATACCAAAATTGAAACATAGACAGCATCTAAGGTTCCAAACAGGTGGGCAAAGGGAGATAACTCTTCAAAAATATTTTCTAAAAGACTTAAAAATGCAACTTTTCAGGTCTCTAAAACTCCTTTAAGGGGTCAAAAAGTGACCCCACGGACCATATTTTTTAGACTGTCCTTTGTATGCTTAAGTCAAATCTGAAAACTATTTGAAAATTCATTGAGAAATAAAAAAGTTATAGGCAAAGGTCTGTTTGCAATGTTGGCCCCTAAAAATCCCCTATTTTCAAACATTTCAATTTAATAATTTGATGATGTCACAACAGTATCAAAGTCATTCTGCATACAAAATATTACAAGAAAATATTAAATACTTTAAGAGATAATGTTCCACGATTAATTTCAATTTAAAATAAAACTTTCAAGACCCATAAAACCGGAAGTTCTGTTCTGATTGATATGAAACTTACAATATATGTTCTACTAATGAGTTCTAACATATTTCTATTCTCAAAATAATTTTTGTAGCGTAATTGTGACTTTCAAAAATTTCATCCCCCCTTCTTCAATGTTTGAAGTCTTATATCTCGAAAAGTATTTGTGTTCAAAAATTACATACGCGCACTTTTTTATTGGATTATGTCTCTAGAATTCATATCTCAAATTTGGGAGTCTAGACACTAAAATTAAAAATGTTTTCGGCTTCTTAAGAATTTTCAGTTTTCCTATAGTAGAAAGCGGAAGTGACTATTCCGGAAGTTGTTCTTGTTTCACGCACGAGAGATTTTAATTTGCTATTTAGTGGTTACAAAATAATATACCTATTCTCAAAGGTACTCCCTAAATGCTGAACGATAGAAGTGTTCAGTATAATAATAATAATAATAATAATAATAATAAACAAGACGAAAACAATAGGTCTTTTCGACAAAAGTCGAAAAGCCCTAATAATAATAAACAAGACGAAAACAATAGGTCTTTTCGACAAATGTCGAAAAGCCCTAATAATCAATATTTACCCAGGGAAAATCAAAGACCCTACTAATACTAATAAAGCGGGGGAAACTATCTCATTATTTTTGGCATTGAAATTTAAAATGTATAATAAAATTTTACATTGAATTTTGATATTAAATAATAAATTACAGTACTTATAACATTTGCTAACAAATCAGGTTAATTCTATGGAGATATAAGCACATCATACAATCTATCTGTACATTTTTAAAAGAAAACTGCCACTGTACATTAAATTCATAAGATTAAATCCTATTACATTTACCAGTGCTGCGTCTGTCTGTTTAACAACAAAATCACAAAGCAACAAAAGCTTTAGACATTTTAATTAGATTTCAAACTTTTGAAATAATATATTAAATAATATTGCCATGTGTCAAGCTATTAAGACACTTTTAATATAAATAATTCAAATGTCTTTTGACGAAAAAAATAATAAAGAGGGAGTTCACTTCTTTTCAATTGAAGACAAAGTTAAAAAGTCACCAAGTCAATGTTTTTTATACTGTATATAGTAACTCATTTTTTTGTTGAATCTATATGATCTAATGACATATACTTCGTAAGATCCTAATTAGAATTAATCAAAATCAATATTTTACAAAAAAAAAACCGAATCCTTAATATCGCCGACTCTGAAATTCTGGTGACAAGCGACATCGTGTTTACCAAACTTCCATAATCAGCTGATCATCTTCATGACCGAATTAGCGTCACTTTTCGTCTATAGCATATGTGTAGATCTGAAAATAATAGTACAACATCCTGGAACACCACAGAGAGTTTGCATTCGTTAAAAATAAATTAATTTGGAGGTATATGTCCAGGGGAAACCACAGTGTCTCGCAACGCTACCATTTGTTTACACCCAGTCAAGCGCTTGACAAATTCAAACGTTTGCGTAACCACCTCTAATACCGCAGCGCCACCCGACGGTTAATGACGTGAATGCATACTATTAGATCTTCGATAAGACTCCACAACATATAATTTATATAGTTTTGCAAATAAAAAGAACGTAAATTAAATGTAAGTTTTGTTCACCTAGTTCGATACCCTAGTACTTGAGTATTTTCTAGCAATATATCTTCTGACCGAATACAGTATAACCACAATAGCGCAATACCTGTATTATGTCATTAAAATATGAATTTGTGACACAATTGTATGCTATGCGATGGCTGATTCAACCATTCGTGGAATTTATCTATACTGAAAGGATTAAGAAACGCATATTAAATTTTTGAGTTAAATTAAAACAATTATTTCGAATATGTTTTTCAGCATTTTCATTATACATTTTAATTCATCTTTAATCAACAAGTTACCAAAATTTTGTGCGATTTTGATTGATAGTTGCTGAGATATTGATATCAATATGGTGACACCCCCCAAAAATAAAACTAAAAATTCTCTTATCTCCCTTTCGCATCAGTAACAAACTTGAATTTCTTGTGCATTGAGTTCACCAGAGCATTTATTTTTTTTTCATAGCATTATTAGTCAACCCTTCCGACGGTAGTCTAAATGGCTGAGATTAGCTGTATTATTCCAAAGTTAACAAATCCCCTCGCTCAATCGAATCCCGCGAATTTTCGATTTAGGATAGAATATACAGAACCCATCAGGTTTGGTACTTGTGAATGTTTTAAAAAAGTATCAACAAATATTAGCTACATTTTTCTAGTGTACACATGCTAAAAAACATCACGCAAACGACGCGTAAGTGCGCGTTTGAGAGTAAAATCGACGTAAGCTGGCCAATCTCGCGGCCCAAATTAGAGCGGAGAGTTTCTGTCAGTTTATAGTGAAAAAAGTGAATATGTTTGTCTGCTGTATAAATATCAGTTTCGGTGATAATGCCTTGACAATAACCGAGGTGGCGTGATGAAAAGCCCTATCTTGTTGTGACGTTGGTACGCACGAACGTCACCGTCATGGTTGGTTGGAAACATTTTAAGTTCACTCTCTAACAACCAAAAAATACTTTTATTTGGTTGCAAAGTTGAAAAAAATCTGTACATCAGCATGTTTTTGCCTTTTTATTCACTTTTGCAATACTGAATTCAATTACTAAACACACAGTAGATTCCGTCAGCCATACCAAGATTGCAAGAAATTTATACTGACTGCATATATGCAAAAACGATGTCTATAATTCTAATGCATAGTATGGTACTACAAAATTTTATTACAAAATTATCATCATTAACATGCACATGTTTTTGACTTTTTATCATTTCCCCTACGTGATGCCATAAATTTCATGGTTAAGTAGTTTTGACTAGTGATTTTAGTGCAAAGTAACCAAAATAAACATCTGACCAATTTTCATAATTTTAGGTCAAATAGTCAGAAAATTTTCCTATATCATGTTCTTATGCGTTTCTTTTTCCTTTCAGTATATAAAAAAAATCATCTTGATTTGAAGAAAGCAAACAAAAAACAACATTTATTTCATAAAAGCCATTATAGAACTTCACTACGGCCCAATTATCATCAATGTCACAGGAGCCTTTTAAACAAATGCAGTTATAATATAATCTACACTAAGATGTAAGTTAGCTATGTCACATCAAGTTCTTTGAGCATCCCAGTCCAGAGTTTAATTCAATTTAGAAATTCTTGAGAACACTGTATTTTTTCTTCCTTCCTGTTCTCAAAAAAAAAATTCTTAATAAGCTCTAAGGTTTACTTTATCATTTTACAATCAAAACATAACCTTCATCATATGATGTTCCGAGTTCAGTAGCAATGGCAAGCAGAACACGTTGGCGGTCCACATCAACTAATGGTTAAGTTGTCTATGAGGAAAAATTGTCCCTCCATAAGGCAGTCTCACTTTTCATCAATGTTCATAAAAGTTTTTTCCTCAAATTCCTCATACCAATGGAAAACCATCTGTCCTGTCTGTATCACCAGTATATGCGTTCACGTCAGAGTGTTGCCAAGGTTTTAAACTCAAGTGAGCTTTTTCTGGTCATCCAATGCCCGTCGTCCATCCGTCTGTACGTCAAGCTGTCTGTCTTTCTACTGTCTGGCTAGCTGTCCGTCCGTCTTTAACCTTTTCACATTTTCAACTTCTTCTCAAGAACCACCCAACCAATTTTAAATAAACTTATTACAAATCAACATAGGGTTATAGTAAGTTTAAATTGTTAAAATGAATGACCAATCCCCCTTCCAAGGGGAGATCATCAAGAAAAGGCAAAAATAGTGGGGCGTGGCAACGCACTTTGAAAAAATATGCACTTTAGAAACTTCTTAAGTGCATTTAATTGGAACAAAAACAACACACTTTGAAATTTTCTTCACAGTGCGTTAACTTTGGGACCAACTTAACGCACTTTTATTTTTTTTTTCGAAGGACGTTAAGAGTTTACCTGTACAATGTACTCGTAAATATTTTACCATGGAGCACTTGAAAAAATGAAAAAAAATCTGGACTTTTAGTAAAGGATTGCATTAATTTGTTATTTATCTTTTGAAAACTTTTAAATTGATTTAATACCACCAATAGGAGGAGAAGATAAGTAAAAGAAATTTAAGACCAATTTTTTTTATCTTTCCAGGCCAATAAATAGGCGTTGATGGCAAATTAAACGGGGTGAGGAAAGTAATAAACTCCAAAAAGGCTAAGCAGAATTCTCAATGCTTATATCTTACAAAAAAAAAATTAAAAAATGATTGGGGGCCCAGCTCCTTCCCCTTGACCTTTGCCAGGTTTCGATGCATATGCTATATTCATACATGTTTATGTATTAATTGGTTTGACGTTGAAATTTTCAATAAATGAGCTAACTAAAAACACATGAAAACTAGACATTCCTAAGTATAGTAGATCCGATAAGAGAAAAAGAATTTTCACAGTATTGGAAAATCAAATCGCCATTTTTTTTCTGAAGAAAAATGTGATGTTTTAAGTTGTTCATAGCCACCACCATTCTCTCTCCTACATCTACCAAACTTATTGCTGACTAGAATTTTTAAAAAGAAACGAAATTATGATATTAAAAATAATCTACATTTTTTATCTGAAAGATCCATTACCCTGTATCGAAACCTAAAAATATTGAAAACAACAATATCTTAGGTTCTCAAGTGACCTTATCACAAAAACTTATGAATTATTTATCATGTACTGAAAAACTTTAAGAATATTGATCAATCTACACACATTTTTTTAAAGTGGTAAATATATGCATGGTCGATGGAAAGGCATTTTGAAAAGAAATGTCATGTTTTCAAAATGCGTGAGATTGGTCCCAAATTTGACGCACTTTGTAATTTTTTTTCAAAGTGTGTAATTTTTCAAAGTGCGTTGTAACAGTGGGGTCATTAAAACTTCACCAAAAACATCGAACACCAAGAAAACTGAAACTTATGTGGAAGCATCCTAGGAGTGTTTAGATTCTAAATTGTCCAAACCATGACCTCTCGGGTGTATGACGGGGACTAAATAGGGAATCCGAGTTTAATATTGAAATATATGGGAATGATCTTTAAAAACCTTTTCAAAAATCACTGGACTAGGAAAGCTAAAACTTTTGTGGATTCATTTCAAGGAAGTGTATAATCTAAATTGTTCAAATAATGACCCTAAGGGGTAGGGCGGGGCCTTAATAGGGCATCCAAGTTTTACTTACTCTCAAAATATATAATTAATATTAAAAAAACAACTGGACTAGGAAAGCTGTAAGTTATGGTATTACAAATGGAATCTGGTTAAGAACAGCATGACAAAAATGACTCATCTGAGTTTTGTAGGTCATGGGCCTCTTGTTACAAAAATAATATTACTTGACCGAATTTCAAGGAATGATCAACAACAACTCGCCAACTTAATTAAATGAATTAAAATAAAAAAAATCTCTTGACAATCAATGGCTTGTAATAATGAAATAATGTAATAATAATTTTTTTTTGTTTTATTTGCCATTTACGGCATTTGTAATCTCTTAATCGAGTGTGACCGACACCCAAATCCATACATCCGACATGCCACACCCAAATGAAACTCCGAAAATAATTTCTTTTTCCTTAAATGAACGAGAAAATGTCTCCACGGCTTTATAAAAAAATCTGTCATTATGGCAACTACCAAAAGTATCGTTAATATTTTTTTTAATTAAAAAATCGACAAATGTTTCTACTTTTTTGTAATTTTGCAGTAACTTCCACTAATAAGTAAAAAAGATAAATATAATGAAATTTCACGAAATTTTGGATCAACCCTTGTTTATTCAGAGATATCGATGTTCTTAAAAAACCGACGGTGTTTATTGTGCTAAAGAAAATGGTACAAAAACACACCATCTATTGTCAGTTGGTTTTATCGGTCACTGATTTAGAGATCTAAGTTGCATCTTATCGCCTTTGTAAGGTCATGCAAAGTTTGATAGTAAAGCAACCAGCCAATTGGTTTTAAGGATCAAAGATATTATAAATTGACAAAAATTTTAAAGAGCCCAGATATCGATAACCTCCCAATGTCAACTCCCAACAGCAACTACAGTGTAATCGTACAACGTGTGGTTTCGGGAGTTCATAGATCTTTTAGTTTGAAATCAGAGAACCCACTTCTAGTTGTCATGTATGGATGAGTGCACTGCTTCCAACATGCTTAAGATTGTAAGCAACCGTGGAAAATATCTGCGAGTTTCGCAAACTACCTTACACAGTGAGATACAAATATTTTTCCCTGCTTAACAATTACTAAAATGTGTGTTTTGTACAATGTTTTCTTAGCACAAAAATTAGTCATGGCAAATGAATAATTATAAACAATATCTGATTTATACAGAATTTTGCAGTTTATATTGCTAAGTTTTTTTTCTTTCTGTATAAACATTTAAATAAGTAATTTGCTTTTTCAGATTATGGTGCTAAATGTAGATACAGTGTTCGTAAGCCAGAAGCGTCTTGGCACACAGCGTATGATGTGTGTGAACAGCGTAACCAGATACTGGCTGAGATTACCTCCCTTTCTGAGATGTACATCATGGAGGATTTACTTAATGACGTAGACAGTCTTTTAATGTATTCAGTCTTAAAGTAGGTTTAAAATGAAAAACGTAAGAATTGTATATTTTAAACACATAAATTATATACATACAAATTAATGTTTGTCAGTTTCATCTTTTACAGCAATAAAAACATGGAATTGATAATTCATTGACTAAATTTGTTAATATACAACATGCATTGCTTGTGACAATATTCTTTTGAACAAGCATTGCTAAAGACAATTTTCTGTAGCTATTTTATTTTCTTTTTATTCTTCATACTTTACTAGTCATTACTTTAAAAGAGTCCTGTCTTTGTTTTTGTTTTTTAAGTTTGCCTGACGGTTTATGGATTGGAGGATTCGTGCGAACTTCAGACAAAGAGATTTTGACTCGAAATTGTAGATCCTTGAAGTTTTTATCACCAATACATATACCAGCGGAAGAATTTACAGAAGAGATACTTTGTCTGTACTATAATAGAACAGCAATGAAAATCTACACAGACAACTGCAAAAAGAAGAAACCCTTCCTTTGTGAGAGAAAGGAAAAAGGTATTTTTTTTTATTTTCATACAAAATCTTATTCACATAAAGCAAGGGAGATCGGAAGCTATTGGAAGGATTTGTCTAATCTCATCTGACAAGACCCCCTAGGGGATGTTGTTAGATGTTAGTGTTTTTTGGTAGGGTGCCTAAAACTTATGCATCTTTACGAAACCTGACATCGATAGACACACGTAGTATAATTATTTTTGTTACATGCAGGTAGCATCCATCAATGTATAAATTTCATTATAATCTATTAAGTTCTTTAAACATCGAGAATATAATATCAAACATGGCGTACATGTATGCTGACATCTTTTTTTGAAAATTACTTCAAACAGACATTCAGTAAGTAGAAAATTTTTGGCATAGAAATCTGTAAAAATGTTTACACTTCCCCTTTGTACTGTACATGTTATCTGTATACATACGTTTTACATTTAAAATATACGCTTCAAATGGCCAGCTTGGGGGTAGGGTTGTGTACAAGGAAAATGTTATTTCTTCTTTAACAAACACTGAAAATTAATTATATCCTTTATGTTTAATATTGCTTTTGGCTATATTTTTTTTTTCCTCTTAACAAAATAATCATTTTGTGTTTCATTTGCTAGTTTATACATTGTTTTTCTCATATTACATTGTGGATTTTCTAAAGGAAGTTTAGAACTTTCGGATGTGACTTGTTTGAAATGATACTGTTAGTACTTTAAAGTTCAATATCAAAAGACATTTCGAAATAGTAATAAAAAACACGGCATATCAGATTATTTTATTAGGAATTTAGTTTTCAAGTGGATCATCACTCAATAATCTTAAAGCTCGGTATATACTTTTACATAAATGAAAACAAATGTGAATGTTATTTCCTGATCTCTCAATCTTTTTGTCAGATCCTTCGTCCTGTATGGAGACGTCGAAAACATCTAGTCTAAAGGACAGGAGTCCCCAGAACCTGTGCTATAACAGTGTTTACTTATCGATAACGAGCGCTCAGCAGTGTGAATCAATATGCTTACAACAATCTTCATGCTACACAATGATATTGAATACCGACTGTAATTTGTATCGATATAAAAATGATCCAACCTGCAGCATGGGAAGATCTCCTCCCTCATCTCTGCGTCACAAAAGTAATTAAGTTTTGTATTTCAAGGAAAGAAACATTATTCTTATTCTAGGTATTTGTAAGGAAATTCTATAATCTAACTTTCAAAGATATTTGTAAAAAGCATGAATGAACTTGTTCTACAGTGATATTGATTGGAGTGTCAGTAAGCACTATGTATAGCAGACTCCCCCTCCCCAAGTTTTTCTGAACAGTTTTTACGGATCGTTTCTGTCACAAATTATAAGGAAAAATTCTGATTTCAACGATTGTCACTGGGTTATTTTTAAAGAAAAGATGACTTTTTTAGCAGAAGATTTTATTTAAGATTCAAACAAGGAATACTATAGAATTAGAGTGTATATTTATACAAATGTTTTCAAAGACTGTTTATAATCACTTTTTCTTTAAAAAGGCCTTAATAATTTAACCGTAGCCAACGAAGGGGATTTGTTCTTCTGCTATGTTGCTTTGGTTAGGGATTAAAGGGAATTCTAGTAAAATAAATGTAAAATTTACAGCTTTTGTATTGTTTGTTTGTTTTTTTTTTTTACAAACGTTCAATTACTGTTTTTTTTTTAGAAAAGGTCTATTTGACACAGATCTATAGAACTACTGTACTTTCTACAATATTACTATAAAATTTGATTTTCCCTGGGTTTGTTCTATAAAATACACCAAAATTCGGGGGGGGGGATTTATAATATTTTAATCTCCTTTCTGAAATGTATTCATGTTTAGGTTTTCACCATAATGTGTTTTTTTTTTGTTTAAAATTTTAGGTTTTTTCAAGTTCAGCTCCTCAGATTTTCCAGTATCAGATTCTAAACCCTTATCAGAATGGTGTCCAGGTAGGTATTTTTACGTAATACTGTAACTGGTAAGCTTGCATGAACAAGACCGTGATTGTTTGATGGGGGTATTTTCCATGACATAATGGATAAATGGATTATTCATAACACAAGAAATTTTTCTATGAATGTAAAGTACATAAAATTTTGCAGATGCATTCATTTTTGTCAAACAGAAAGTAATTGACCAAAATGTACCCGTCACTATGGTATTATCCTGGTAATATTTGACACATTTTGTATGAAATGAGAGGATTGATTGATTGTACATTTTTATAATATCCCGTACAAGAATTTTCACTTATAAGGAGACGTCATCCTTTACCGGTAAAGGGCTTTAAAATTTGATTTTTTCATTGTACTTATGGCAATCCTTCAGTAAGGAATCTTTAACATGCCAACTGAAGACATGGCATGGGGCCTCGCAATTTGTGATCTAATATCAAAGACCCATAGCTTTTACTTCAAAGTGTCAAACGCTTGACGATGGAACACATGCTACCCATTTTTCTGGACTAAAATCTCAGAAGAGATTCGAAGTCATGCTTTCCTAATCACGGAGCAAACGCACTACCGACTGAGCTTCTGTAAACGATGCAATGGTTGAAGAGTTAAATTTCTTTATGAAGGGATTTGCAGTTTATTATCAACCAGAAAATTGTTTACAGAGATTAAATAGACCTTTCCAAACAAAAGAAATCATTGAAATAACAAAAGAGATGTTTATATGAGTAAAATGAATATATTTAGCCTTATATATATTATATTTCATTTATATTTATATTCAATTATATTTATATATTAAATTTCAAAGATTCACGATGAGATCATAAAATAATAAATAAAAATGTATAGATGTATGTATGTAAAAGTTGATAAAAACAAACAAGCAGATTAATAAACCAACAGATTGATTTAGAACAAGAAAGAGAAGCCATCGTGGCACACTTGTAAGAGCGTCTGCCCTAGAGTCGCGAAGGAGTTGATCCTTACGTCGCAGGATCGAATCCCCAGTGGGACTTGGAGACTGGTCTATCAGATGAAACAAAATTATCGAGAGGGTAGTTAAACTAGAAAAAAAAAACAAATACGAAAGATAACGTTTTCGGTAAATTCTAGATTTCTACATTTTGCATAATTTACAATCAAAAAGGGTTCAGAAACATATATCAATCCATGCAGCCTTTTTATTGGGGGATTGTTTCATTCCATTATCTAATTATTTAATTTCTCATGCTACAGATTTTTCAATCTACATATGTTCATTAGGTATTCCTTTGGTATGAAAACAAGCTGAAAATATCATTTATCAATTTTACCCGAACTTCCTTTGAAGTTTAAAGATATGTAAACTGACATATACGATACTACCGCTTTTTAGGTCAAATAAAATAAAATAAAATAAATCACAAGTTTGGCTTTCCAGAAAGCCTGAAATGTCATCTCTTTGGCTTCATTAATGTCACAGAATAAACAGTAAAGTGTAATTTTTTCGCAGCTATATTACAGATTTTTCTATTCTTCTGGGGAAGGGGAGTGGCAGCTTACCTGAACAATTTTAGATTAGGAAAAAGGACAGTGATCAAAATCTTATGCTGTGGATGAAAAGGGAATATTTTGATTTGATTTGAAACAAATTCTATCTGTTAAGTACATGACTATACTCGAACAAAAAGTGTGGATAAGGGAGGGGCTGGCATTTAACAATTACAACAGTAAAAAGTTAAAAGGGCTGGTACACAGATTTGTAGATCTGATTTTCTAAATTTGTTTAAATAATATCACGATTAATATGTTGCTATAGCATTTTACACTGCATGAAATATACTAAAATAATGTTTCAAAGTCTCTTTTATCTGTAAATTATCAAAACTACAAAGTGTGAGACAAGTTTCATTGACATATATCCAAGCACTTTCACAAAGTAAGCTTAATCCATGATAGAGATAACTCTTTATGACAAAAGTGCCCATTATCCCTTTATAAATTTGTCAAATAGAAGAGTTTTTTGTGCAATTTTGCCCAGTAAGCATGCTATAATTGAATTTTACATCGCATTTCCATTTTCTTTTAATAATCATAAGATTATTTTTAATGTAAAAAAAAGGTTTATGTCCCACTACGCAGTATTTGTAAAATTTGTATAAATAAAAGAAAATCACAAGAATTACTCGGGTAAAATCTTAGCTTTCCTTTTGACGTTACATATTGCATGTATTTCGCAGCTTCTTACTCCATGTACTCTGACAGCGGACAAAAGCGCTAACTTAATCAACTCCAAACCCTTTCCAAACATTTCACGTTAAGGTCAAGATCTAGTAAATGACTTTAGAAAAACTTTGTAGAGCTAAATCCATTATGACGTCATAATCACTTTCAACTTTCTTTTTCCCGTACTTTACGGCTCTAATAGAATTATGTAGAAAATAAAATATTTCCATGGAATTCAATTTGAAATCACATGAAAAGTAGTTCCGATACCTATCTTAAATTTGACATTATTTTAAAGTAGAGACTAAGAACATACAAATTACCGTTTTCTGAAAAACTGTAGGCAATCTGGATACATTTTCTTTGTCTGATATGGAAAAAACTCCCATTTTCAATACTGTTTTTCTTAATTTTTCATTGAAAATGACAGTTTAAAATATGGTTTTACATCATGTTTTTCTACAAATTATACCCCGAAACACCTATTTTGACCAAGCTAGTACTATAAAGTATCATTAAAGGAATTAATTTCTTAAATTTGAAAAATCTGTAGGCACCTTCCATTTACTAGATCTTGACCTTAACTAAATTCCCATTCCTTAAAGTGATATGGTCGTCAAACCCCTTTGGTTTTAAAGGGGGAGATGAACTAAACTTACATCAAAAAGTTTACTATTCAAAATCGACTTTTAACAGCACTGGTGGATTTAGAGGGTACCGTGCCCAGACTCACAGTTTTTTTTTTTGGTCCAAAATATACATAATATTTAATTAAATCATTTTTTGTGTGGCTTTGGGTCCCTACCCAACGTTCACATGCTTTTAAGCATAAGTAAGTGATAACATTTAAATGCTATCAGCTAAAATCAAGCATTTACAAATTATCAGAGAAAAGTTCTCATTTGCTAACCCCGAACTTACGGCTGTTTTCGTAATATACAGTATTGTGCCATTAGTGGCCGTCCAAATTCACATGCAGTGCGTATATTTTTTTGTGTTTTAGTAAACTTTATCTGCATACTAAACATGTAAACTATTATGTATTATAATTTGGTCTTCATTTCAATAATATAGGAGGGGTGAATTAAAGATGTTTTTTGACATTTATGCAATTAAAACTGCGTAAAGAAAATGATCGCAAGTTCTTTAATCATGATAAATCCTTAAAAAGAATAGATAATACATGCAAGAAAATACTCATAATCATTCTGCGTGATCTTTCATTCAATGTCTGTAGTTTTTTTTTAATAGACATTAATGTATCCGCTTATAACTTGTGCTTTTAATTTCTCAATGAATTTGATTTTATAATCAGACTTGTATTATTTATTAAAAAAAAAATGACACCGCGTTATAGAATGACTAATGTACCAACAAATTGAAGTTTTCACCATCAATTCCTATTAGTCAGTAATGCGATAACTATGTGAATGTTTTTATTTGATGTTGTTTTTCTGTGAATTCTTGGATCCACGCCTCGGCTGCAGAGGATCTTTATACACGCGCTGACCTAGTTAGAAGATTCTATCGAGTTCTGTCCATCATTTAGGTAATAACCAAGAAGACTTTACATATAAGAACATACAGTGTATATTTTGGAAAACCCCATTATTCAGGCGATTGTGTGTGTTGGTCTCTGTATGATTTCTTTGCAGCTTGTTTTCTTTATCAATAATAAGGCAGATCGCTCGTTGTTTACATCTCTATATTTAGAAAATCGCATCATCGCGTCAAACTGAGCAGTCGGTGATCTTCGGGTGGCCTCGCACTTTTTGAATGTAGTGTAGTGGAGTCAGCCGAGGATTGCAGACTGAAAAATAACTGCTTACACTAGGACTTCACATCAGGAAATCAAACTTAATGTGTTATCTCTCGTGAGCGATGACAATAAGCATTGTACTTCTTTTCTAAATTTTCCTTGGCTTTCAAATAGGCCTAAACCGAAAGTAGATCACACACTTCTAAAAGAAAACCAGTTTACAGGCTACTTGGAACTCCTTGTGTAGATTCTCACTTGAGATATTGTAAAACATCGAGGATTCCCGAAGAATTAATGGAGGCTTACACTAGGACTTCACTTCCGGCATACAATCTTAATGTGTCATCTCCCGAGGGAGATGACAAAAAGATTATTCTCAGTAGCAATCATTGTTCTTTCATTATAAGCAGATTTGTACTGAACTGGACTGTTGAACAGCAATGTAAATAATCAA